>NW_011242918.1:0-489 GCF_000146605.3 Meleagris gallopavo | reverse complement strand
ATGACTTTTTCTCCCGGATATACCAGTTTTCTTCCTCCAAATATGACCTTTTCTCCCAGAAATATCCGTTTTCTTCCCAAAAATATGGCAATGTCTCTCAGAAATATCAGCTTTTCTCCCAGAAATATGACATTTTGTGCCAGATATGCCAATTTTCTCCTGACAAACCCAACGTTTTCTACCAGAAATTCCAGTTTAGTCCCCCAAAACACGGCATTTTCTCCCAGATATGCCAGTTTTCATCCTCAAAATATGACATTTTCTCCAAGAAATAGGAGTTTTCTCCCCAAAAATATAACATTTTCTCTCAGAAATACCAGTTTTCTCGCAAAAATATGCCATTTTCTCCCAGAAATTCCACGTTTCTCCCCCAAAAAGTACGCCATTTTCTGCCAGGAACTGCACTTTTTCTCCCACAAATCCCATATTTCAACCAGAATGTCATGGTTTTCATGATTTTTTCATTATCGGTATTCCACATCATAACAT
>NW_011242917.1:0-323 GCF_000146605.3 Meleagris gallopavo | reverse complement strand
AAATGGTTATTTGACATCATCCTGCAGTGGCTAGGATAACCGAGTCTTGAAAAATACAGCACTCCCCCAGAGCTGTGATGGCCGTGCTGCTGCTTGCTGATCCTCCCTCTTATCTGTGCTTTTCCTTTACAGGACGCAGTTCTTATTGTGGCCCAAGGCCCGTGGGCTTCTTCTCCTCCCACAAAGCTGCTCAGCCAGGAGGAGGCACAGGCACGGACACGAGGCCACAGCAGCTCCCCGTTGTGTCAGACAGCAGAGACGTTGGAGTGGAAGAAGGCCCCGCAGCTTTACAGGGGAAATTTACAGTCAGTGACTTTCCATCC
>NW_011242916.1:0-380 GCF_000146605.3 Meleagris gallopavo | reverse complement strand
ACCACCCTGTGCGTGAAAAGTCTGCCTCCTAATAACCAACCTAACCTCCCCTGTCTCACTTGAAAACCATTTCCCCTTGTCCTATCGCTATCCACCCTCCTAAACAGCCCGTTGCCCCCTCCTGCTTATGCGCTCCCTTCGAGTCTTGGAAGGCTGTCATGAGCTATCTCCAGAGCTTTCTCTTCTCCCACACAAACAATCCCAGTTCCCTCAACATTTCTTTCTAAGAGAGGGGCTCCAGCCCTCTGATCATCTTCGTGGCCCTTCTCTGGACCTGCTCCAAAAGCTCCACATCATTCCTGTGCTGGAGCCCCAGGCCTGGACGCAGTGCTGCACATGGGGCCGCACACCAGAGCCGAGTCGAGGGGGACAATCACCTC
>NW_011242915.1:0-332 GCF_000146605.3 Meleagris gallopavo | reverse complement strand
CTCCCTGACGGTTTGTTACATGTATTTCGCTCATGCTGCTCTAATGAACAAGCTTACAGCGTGTTTCCCAGTTCAGAGCACTGTACCCACATTGTTTAGAACATTTAACATCTATTGTAGCTTTGTGAGAAAGTATTTGTTAGGTAATCCAGTAACTATGTTTCTAAAAATATGTTTACTAATAGGGTATATGGCGTTCTCACTTCCACATCAGCTGTTTCTAAGGATGTGTTACAGCTTAATTCCTTAGGTCAACTGCCCCTTATCGATGTTCAGTGCGGAAAACAACACTTTTCACTTTAGCACACCAGGACCTGGGAATCAGCCTGGAG
>NW_011242914.1:0-430 GCF_000146605.3 Meleagris gallopavo | reverse complement strand
GGCTTCAGCCCAGCTCTCCAGCTTGTCCAGATCCCTCTGTATGGCCTCGCTGCCCCCAGGCAGATCCACACTTCCAGCCAATTTGGTGTCATCTGCGAATTTACTGAGGGTGCCCTCGATGCCCTCATCCAGGTCATCAATAAAGATATTGAAGAGGACAGGCCCCAGCACCGACCCCCTGGGGGAACACCACTCATGTTTGTCTACCAAATATAACATTGTTTTAAAGCTACACATTGTAGGGCTGGATTTGCTAATCTCTTATTCCCAGATCAAATCTCTTTCTGCAGGTAAGTATCTCATTTTTAATCCTTCTGTTTTGGAAATTGTTCTAAATTACAATTTTTATGTCTCAGTTAGCACTCCATAGTTCCACACTTACATCTTTTAGAAGCATCTGGACTGATATGACCAGGCTTTAGCATTTCTT
>NW_011242913.1:0-405 GCF_000146605.3 Meleagris gallopavo | reverse complement strand
CTCGGTACCTCGAGGTGGCAGCAGGACCCCCACCAACAGAGACGTCCGCTGCCCAGAGCCCCGTGTGTGGCTGTGGGGAAAGATGGAGGGCGGGATAAACGTAGAACGTGCACAGCAGGCTATCGGATCAAAATTGAGAGTTGGCACCACGCTTCCCCCAGCAGCTCTTTGCAGGCAGCTCGGCCGTCGTGTTTTGTTCTCTCCTCACCTCAGTCCGGCAGTGTTATCCTCATCTGCCAGCAGGTGTTACCTCCGACCTCGTCACTGCACAGTGCTCCAACAGCACCAGCTGAACAAGCTCAGTACATGCCAGTAAAAATTCCTGCATCGGAAAGGAACAAAGGTGGCAGGATACACAGTATACACTGGATTGCAGGCATCAGGTACGCTTGGCTGAGCCAAAAA
>NW_011242912.1:0-319 GCF_000146605.3 Meleagris gallopavo | reverse complement strand
TTGGATAGCTGCTGTAGACACAGAAAGGTGTTTAAAGCAGTTGTCATTTTGCCTGGCCTGTCAGAAGATCCATCTGCCTGGGGTTGCTACGAAGTGAAAGAGCAACAAGTACCGATTGCTCAAAAACGGTGCACAGACGGCAGTACCGCACCAACAGGGATTCCTTGCTCCCCATTCAGAAGCTGATTCACCAACTAGAGAATCAGGGAGTGATTAGCAAGACTCACTCACCTTTTAACAGCCAGTGCGTAAAGCCAGTGGAGAATGGAGGCTGACGGTGGACTACCGTGGCCTGAATGAAGTCACACCCCATTGAGTG
>NW_011242911.1:0-336 GCF_000146605.3 Meleagris gallopavo | reverse complement strand
CCTCCTGTTTTTGTGGAACCCGCACCTGGGGCGGGGTGCAGCCCTGCGAGCACAGCTGGGGGCAGTTTGGCTGTGGAGTGGGGCAGAGCCAGGCTCCACCCCTCCCTGATCCCATTTAAGGGCTGGGAAGAGTAGGGGCAGCATGTGAACCTGGGGAGTGCTTCCTTTGGAGTATGCCTTGTTCTTTGGTGATGGAGTGAGTGATTTTTTCTTTTTTTTCTCCTCCATTGTGGAGCTGCTCTCTCTGTTTTTTAGCAGGGAACCCTGAGCGTACTTAAGGGCTGGTAGGTATTTGGACCTGGAAGCTGCTTCCTTCACTTGAGAGTGTGGGGGAGT
>NW_011242910.1:0-442 GCF_000146605.3 Meleagris gallopavo | reverse complement strand
GAATTGTGGCTCGAAATAAAGGCAGGGACATAGTATTCAGAGGTAGGCGTAGTGCATTCTGCATGTAGCCAAGGCGAAGTGCAAAACCGCTCCTTTCCGAAGTGCGCACAGGAGCCCGCTCACTCGTCGGAGAAAAGCAGCCGGCTGAAGTGGTCCGTTCTCGGCAAGCGAGAAACACGAGACCGCTGCTGACGGCTGAAAGCGGAGTTTGGGGAGAAACGCGATTTCTCGGCCAGCTCCGGCAAAGTCTCCGGAGCGGTTCAGCGCGAATGCCGCTTTCTACGCGTGAGAGCGAAGGAGTGCGATTCCGATGCCGACAAGTGCGAATTCAGCCTCCTGCACTACCTGCGAGTGGGGGGTTTTTTCTGCGCAGTCCTGAAAGGATCTCTCCCCACTTTCTGAAACGCTCTCCCTGAGAGCACTACAGCTGTCGCTCCTCGAA
>NW_011242909.1:0-334 GCF_000146605.3 Meleagris gallopavo | reverse complement strand
AAAAGGAGAATACCACCCCTCCACCCCCCCCCTCCACACATACATTTTTTTGAAGGCAGGAATCCAAGTAAACAAGTGGAGCTGAACATTCAGCTGAAGCTATACTGAAACTAACCCCCAAATCCTCAACAATCCATACCTGTGTTATTTCAATAACTTTTTTCAGATGCTCTTCTAGTTCTCTTAACAATATCTTTCTTGATAAAATATTGCTTTTGTTCTCAAAAAGCATAGAGATACCCAACATAAAACAGAGCTGTATATGATTGAATTATTGGTCACTGTGTCTTAGTATTTGTAACTATGACTAGTAGCAGACTACTTGAAAAATTAG
>NW_011242908.1:0-367 GCF_000146605.3 Meleagris gallopavo | reverse complement strand
GACCGCCCGTGCCCGCACGCACGCACGCGAGCGAGCGAGCGAGCGAGCAAGCGAGCAAGCGGACAGGTACATAGAAAAACATTTTTACCGAACGAATAAATACGCAGGAAAATTTAAGGGGGGGGGGGAAGAATTAAAAAAGAATAGAAAAACAAAAACTAAAACGTTCGAAATTAAAAGAAAAGAAAAGAAAAGAAAAGAAAAGAAAAGAAAAGAAAAGAAAAGAAAAGAAAAGAAAAGAAAAGAAAAGAAAAGAAAAGAAAGGAAGGAAGGAAGAAAATGCAAAAACGTAGGAAAAAAATTAAAAATCAGAAATGAAGGGGGAAAAGAAAAGTAAAAATCACGCAGGCGCGCACAAGCCAGCAGG
>NW_011242907.1:0-365 GCF_000146605.3 Meleagris gallopavo | reverse complement strand
TGATAAAAGTCAGTACTAAAAAGTTGAAATGTACAAAGAGTCAGTTTTCTCACTATCTTTAAACAGCTAATATTTCACAAATGATTTCACTGATATAAAAGAAGCCAAAATTGGGCCTAGCATCTCCTTTATCATAAATAAGCTCTCCAAGAAATTGAAGTTAGAAATTTAATGATAATGTGAGTGCTGATTTTGGACTTTTCCAACACTAATTTGTTTTAATTTTATCCACATATCTTTTTGTAATGTACTAGTGATTGGGGTGGTTGTGTTCAAAACCTTTAATCTGAGGCATTATGGACTCAACCAGTGTGACATTTAATGCTTGCATCATGCATCTCTTAGACTACTCAGACAACACAAAA
>NW_011242905.1:0-518 GCF_000146605.3 Meleagris gallopavo | reverse complement strand
AGAAACTGCCAAGTTTCGTGGAGAGTTAAATGCCATATTTCCGGGGAGAAAACTGGTATTTCTGGTAGAAAACGCTGATTTTGTTGTGAGAGAACTGGTATTTCTGTTCCAAAATGTCATATTTCATGGAGAAATCTGCTCTTTCTGGAAGAATCGTGATATTTCTTGGGAGAATACTGCAATTTCTGGGTGACAAAGGCGTATTTTGGGGGGGGGGAAACTGCCGTTTCTGAGAGAAGATGTCCTATTTTCGGAGGGAAAACCGGTATTTCTGTGAGAAAAATGTGGTATTTCTGGGAGAAAAACTGCAATTCCTGGCAGAAAATGTCACATTATTGGGGGGAGAATCCTTGTATTTCTGGTAGGAAACGTTGTGTTTTGGGTGAGAAAAGCTGGTATTTCTGGGAGATATTGCCATATTGTTGGGGAGACAACTGGTATTTTTGGTAGAAAAATGTAATATTTCATGAGGAAAAGGTGCAATTCCTGGGAGAAAAACGTCATTTTGGGAGAGAAAA
>NW_011242904.1:0-346 GCF_000146605.3 Meleagris gallopavo | reverse complement strand
GTTACACTTGTATAATCAGCAATGATGTTACTAGCATCCATCCCAGGTTTTCTGGGCATGCAGAATTCAGCAATACAAAATTTACAAGGTTTAAAATTCCTTTTTTTCCCCACAAATCCCAACCTTAACTAAAGCCTAGTCCTATGTTTAGAGGCACAAAATGACTTTCACCAAATAAAATACGGACCACCACCTCTGAGTCCACATTAGCCCTTCCTCTATCCATCCAAAGCCTAGAAGATCCAGCAAAACACAGTTTTCCAATTCCTCCTTCAGCATCAAGTTCATTTACCTTTAAGCATTTCCAAGTGATGAAAGAGTAAAGGAGGACTGCATACATCCATTT
>NW_011242903.1:0-360 GCF_000146605.3 Meleagris gallopavo | reverse complement strand
GATAAAACTGGAATTTATGGGGCAGAATATCGTATTTTTGGGAGAAAGCTACTATTTCTCGGAGAAAACGTCATATTTCTGGTTGAAAAACGGTATTGATGGGAGAAAACGTCCTATTTCTGGTTGAAAAATGGTATTTGTGGGAGGAAGCTGCAGTTCCTGGTAGAAAATGGCATATTTTTTGGGAGAAAGCGGCTATTTGCGGTATAAAATGTCGTATATTTGCGATAAAACTGGCATTTTCTTGAAGAAAATATCATATTTTTGGGGAAAAATCTACTATTTCTTGGAAAAGATGTCATGTTTTGGGGAAGAAATCTGGTATTTCTGGAGAAAATGTCATGTTTGGGGATAAAATAG
>NW_011242902.1:0-378 GCF_000146605.3 Meleagris gallopavo | reverse complement strand
ATCATGGAGCAGATCATCCTGGAAGTGACTCTCAAGCACACATTCCAGTGCGTCACCACCCTGTGCGTGAAAAGCTGCCTCCTATAACCACCTAAACTCCCCTGTCTCACTTCAAAACCATTTCCCCCTTGTCCTATCGCTATCCACCCTCCTAAACAGCCGTTGCCCCCTCCTGCTTATGCGCTCCCTTCGAGTCTTGGAAGGTCTGTCATGTAGCTATCTCCAGAGCTTTCTCTTCTCCCACAGAAACAATCCCAGTTCCCTCAACATTTCTTTCTAAGAGAGGGGCTCCAGCCCTCTGATCATCTTCGTGGCCCTTCTCTGGAACCTGCTCCAAAAAGCTCCACATCATTCCTGTGCTGGAGCCCCAGGCCTGGA
>NW_011242901.1:0-538 GCF_000146605.3 Meleagris gallopavo | reverse complement strand
GCGGTGGGTAATGACAAAGCAAGTGTCACTATGCAGCTGGAGAAATAACTGAGCAAACAGGAGAGAATGAGAAGAAAGAGCTGCTGACAGCAGTGCTGTCTCAGAAGCCATTGTGGAAGCATGAGAGAGGGCAACATGGGCAGCTGATGGCAGCAGGTGATTGACATGTGTCTGTGGGAATAAATGGTGGTGGCTTACAACTGAGTGAATTCCTTTGAGAGGCAAAAAGTGTGTCTCAGCTTTTGCCGGAGATAGCATTTTGTTTGCTGATGCACCTTTGCTCGGCAGAATTTAGAGCTGTCAGGCAGATTGGGGTTCACCTACCATGTGGGTGGGAACAGGACTGTAATGTTTTTTGTGAGTGCGCTGCAGTTTAAACATCAGTTTCTGTTCTGGTTGTAGAACAGTGTCTTTTGTTTTTTGGGGGGTGGGCATGGGCTGACAGGACAACGCTGCTCCTGGTGTCTGTGAAATCAACACACAATCTGTTGTTGTAGGGACGGAGCCTGAGCGGCCTGGGGATGGTGCTGGGCATGGG
>NW_011242900.1:0-347 GCF_000146605.3 Meleagris gallopavo | reverse complement strand
CCAGAGGCGGCGAGGCCCTGGCCCAGGCCACCGGAGGCTGTGGGTGCCCTACGTCCGTCTCGGGGAGGGGACAAGGGTGGCAGTTGGTTTGTGCCAAAGCGCCAGCGCTTCTGCGTGAACTTTAGCGGACAGCAGGCGCCGTCCTGCTCTGACTAGCAGGCAATCGTTTGCTCTGCAATAGGAACCGAGCAAGAACCAGTAGCACGTTTTCTCCCTCCTCTGCTTCATTTCGCTCTGTGGGCTGGACCGAGAATCTGGAAGTGGAGAGAGACGGGAGGAAGGCAGTGCTGCAAGCCTCGTGTGCCTGCTGTCACTGCTCGCTCTGTGATCGCGGCGGCCTTATCAGA
>NW_011242899.1:0-416 GCF_000146605.3 Meleagris gallopavo | reverse complement strand
CCTCCCACAAATACCATTTTTTTCTACAAGAAATATGACGTTTTCCCATAAATACCGTTTTTCATCCAGAAATATGACGTTTTCTCCGAGAATAGTAGCTTTCTCCCAAAATATGATATTTTGCTCCAGAAATTCCAGTTTTATCACCAAGACTCTACGTTTTTCACCAGAAATACCTTTTTTTATCCCCAAACATGACATTTTCTCCCAGAAATACCAGTTTTCTTCCCCAAAACATGACATCTTTTCCAAGAAATAGTAGATTTTTCCCCCAAAAAATATGATATTTTCTCCAAGAAATGCCAGTTTTATCGCAAATATACGACATTTTATACCGCAAATAGCCGCTTTCTCCCCAAAGTAAGCCATTTTCTGCCAGGAACTGCAGTTTCCTCCCACAAATACCATTTTTCAAC
>NW_011242898.1:0-335 GCF_000146605.3 Meleagris gallopavo | reverse complement strand
CTACATAATACAATTCTGCTGTTTTTCTCCATTTTAAAAATATATCTTAATGAACTTGGTAAATTGTTTGCGTTTGAAGAAGCAAAGCATTTCACTTCGTCAGTTTTAAATAAGTTTAGCTCTTCTATTAATAAAGAGAAATGCATTGAAATTTCTTTTTCTTTTTCTTTTGGTAAATATACTTTTTTTCTGCAGATGATTCTCTGGAAATAAATCAGAATAAAGTGAAGCTGTATAAAGCTGTAGTTCCTTTTGCATTTTCTCTCTTGAATATTTCTTCCTCATTTTATAGTTAATGTAGCTAACAATTGATGAAAGTTTGGAAATAAAGATTA
>NW_011242897.1:0-336 GCF_000146605.3 Meleagris gallopavo | reverse complement strand
CACTGCGCTTACCTCTGAATACAATGTGTCTGCCTTTATTTCGAGCCACAATTCATTCTAGTGAGGTTTCCACTGCTACACATCTGCATTCTGAGAGGAAGAGAGTGGAAGGGAAAACCCTCTCTAATTAGACACCTGGAAGTTGGAGGAGTGACAGCTGTAGGTCTCTCAGGGAGAGCGTTTCAGAAAGAGGGAGAGATCCTTTCAGGACTTCGGAGAAAAAAACCCCCCACTCGCAGGTAGTGCAGGAGGCTGAATTCGCACTTGTCGGCATCGGAATCGCACTCCTTCGCTCTCACGCGTAGAAAGCGGCATTCGCGCTGAACCGCTCCGGAG
>NW_011242896.1:0-420 GCF_000146605.3 Meleagris gallopavo | reverse complement strand
CCACTTCAGGTGCTGGCACCACACCACCAGATTGCAGTGGCCTTGTCAATGAAGCGTGCTGATAGAAAGTGAACCAAATGGCCATGGAACCAAATCCAGACCAGCAACCCGGTGAGCAGGGCTGTGCAGGGAGGGCAGCATGGGGGAGAGGAGCAGGAGGCTGCTCCTGCTGTGCTTCCCATCTCCCTTGCAGATGGACAGCCCAACACAGATGGAAACCCGTGATCCCACGGGCCTGAGCTCAGTTTGATCAACTGGTGTTGGTGTCCTACAAAAAAGATAAGTCAGATGCAAAATGGAGCCTGTCCTTCTCCTACATGTCCAGGGAATCTCCCCAAGATCTCTATGATCATACCCGAAAGCTTTTCCACTGCTATGCTTACTCCTGACTCCACTGCAGGTTCGAGCCCCACATCACCT
>NW_011242895.1:0-363 GCF_000146605.3 Meleagris gallopavo | reverse complement strand
GAGGAACAGAGGCCACGCACACGACTGGTGCTCCAGGTAAAGCCCCTCGTAGAGCTCCGTGCCGTGGTTAGAGGTTGCTCCCCTCCCACTGCCCCCAGTTTCCCAGACACGTAGGAACTTTTGCCCTTTTGGGAACAAGGCCAGGGGAACCACATTCAGCAGATGAGGGGAGGAAATAGGACCTCCAACGTACCTCCTGCCCACAGTCCCCGCATTCCAGAGCTTGAGGTGCCTTCCTTGAGGCACCAGGCACAGCAGCAGCCTGGAGCTGGATCCCTCCTGTGGCGGTTCTTGTCCATGTCACACATCACAGAATCGCAGAACGTCCCAGCTCGGCAAATCCGTGGCCCAGCCAAGGTCTGG
>NW_011242894.1:0-344 GCF_000146605.3 Meleagris gallopavo | reverse complement strand
GTGACTAGACCCATTGACTTCAAATAACTCAGCATAGCTAGTAAGTACTACACAATAAGGAAAAAAAAAAAGTTAATTAATAAAACGTTAGCTTTAAGGAAAATGAAGTGCAAAAAACTCTGACAAAAAAAAATTAAAAAGGAATGAAAAGAGGAAATGTAAAGCATGAACACCACTGCTCAAAGCAAAATATTGAGCAAAACCTGTCTCATTTCTCTCTCTAAAGAAAAGAGTTTGAGCTCAAGACTCTCCTTAGGACACAGGTCAGTATCACCTGATGATTCACTTTCAATCCAGGTAGGTGTCCTCATCCTCTTAGATCAATTCACCTGTGAGGAAAGTAC
>NW_011242893.1:0-433 GCF_000146605.3 Meleagris gallopavo | reverse complement strand
ACTGTTGAGTTTGGATTGCAGGAGTCTCTCTCAATTCGGAGGGCATCTCTCTCAGATTGGAGGCTGTTTCTCTCGACCAGGAGACTCTCTCGCTCATTTTGCACTGTTTCCCTGAGACCCTCCTTTTCAATTTCACAAACTCTCTCCCTCTCCAGGATAGTATTGAATAAGGCCCGGTAAGCATTAGCCAGGCCCCAAATAATTTGGGCCTCCTCAGATCTTCCTGAGCCGCGACATTCCTGTCTCAAATATCTGTTTAAATTTTCAGGGTCTTTCAGGTGTTCTGGAGTAAAGTTCCATGACACCGAAGATTTCCATCTCTCTAAAGTCTCCCCCAGGCCTCTCCACATTCCCTGCCACTCAGTATTTACTGCTTTTGGGGCAGACTTCCTCAAAATATAATAAATACTAATAATAAGTGAAATGGTGAGCA
>NW_011242892.1:0-428 GCF_000146605.3 Meleagris gallopavo | reverse complement strand
CCCTTGCGGTACACATTGAACATCCCCGTTTTCCTGCATCACCCACCAAGTGGACCCAGGTCCCTGGGCAAAAACAGTTCCACGAAGAGGTTTTGTCCTTCTCAGAGGCTGGAATAACCCAAACTGCCTTTCCCAACATATTCTTTACATGTACAACAGGGACTTTATCTCCCTCTACGGTATGTAGGGAGCTGGACTGGGTTGGACCACCACGATTGATAGATCTCTGGTATTGACTAACCAGGTTGGCTTCTGCCAAATGCTTACTCCCAGTGCTTAAAATGTACTGCCTCCCATTGCTTTCAGCATAGTTTTTAACAACCCATTGTATCGTTCAATCTTACTGAGGCTGGTGCATGGTAGGGAATATGGTAAAATCCACTCAATACCATGACCTTTAGCCCAGGTATCTGCAAGAGAATTTTTAA
>NW_011242891.1:0-400 GCF_000146605.3 Meleagris gallopavo | reverse complement strand
GGGTAGGGGGATGGTGCCCTCCATCCCCTCCCATCCCCAGGCCCTGACACCCAGTGCTCAGGGCTCCAGAGAGCCCCAGGGTCCCTCAGTGTCCCTGTTCCAGTGCCACGCTTATTGTAACAGAGTTCTTCCTTATGTCCCACCTAAAGACTCTGTCCCTTGCTTTTTGCAGCCCCCCTTGGGATACTGAAGGCTGCCCTCAGGAGGTCTCCCCGGAGCCTTCTCTTCTGCTGGCTGCCAAATTCGATGCACATCATGAAATGCTTCATAAGGACAAAGCAGTGGAATGTCTTTAACCTCAACAAAATAATTTTTAAAGGTCGGATGGACTCTGCTATAGAAGCCGATGTCAAATGTGGCTTTTCTCCATTGAAAACTGATGCCTGGCAACTTGGAGGCT
>NW_011242890.1:0-378 GCF_000146605.3 Meleagris gallopavo | reverse complement strand
TTTTGTAAGGTGTGTTAAGCGTAAAATTTTTATTTATCCATGCTCATCCTTAGCACATAAGGGATTTCTGTTATTGGTGCAGTAGGTCTAGCATGCTGGTATAGAATCACAGAAGCATGGGTTCTGGAAGGGACTTTTAGAGATGATCGAGTCCAAGCCCCTGGTAACACAGGTTCCCTACAAAAGGTTGCCCGGGTCGGCGTCCAGCCAGGTCTTGAATCTCTGCTTAGAAGGAGACTCCACAACCTCTCTGGCAGCCTGTTCCAGTGCTCCATCACTCGCAGGAAAGTTCTTCCACACGTTTGCGTGGATCTTCCTATGTTCCAGTTTTGTAGCCATTGCTCCTTGACCTATCACTGAAGAGAGTCTGGCCTCATC
>NW_011242889.1:0-356 GCF_000146605.3 Meleagris gallopavo | reverse complement strand
ACTATTTGCACAACCTTCAGAATAAACTTTCTCATTCCTTACACCCGTGCTGCTTCTTCCATCTCGTGGCATCCAGACTGGGAACCTTGGGGAGGTTTCCTTATTTTCTCCATCTCCTCCTATTTATGCACCTGTATATCATGGAATCACAGAATGGTTTGGCTTGGAAGGACCTTGAAGCTCACCCAGCCCCAACCCCCTGCTGTAGGCTGGCACACCTCCCATAGCAGAGCAGAGGGCAGAATCACCTCCCTCGCCCCTGCTGGTCACACTTCTCTCCATGCAGCCCAGGAGACCGTTGGCCTTCTGGGCTGCCAGCGCACATTGCCCGCTCACCTGGAGGCTTCCATCCACCC
>NW_011242888.1:0-512 GCF_000146605.3 Meleagris gallopavo | reverse complement strand
GCAAAACAGATGCGTGAATCCCATCTGCATCATAATCCCAAATACTAAACCAGGCTGCCCAGGGCCCCATCCAGCCTGGCCTCAAACACCTCCAGGGATGGACGGGGCATCCACAACCTCTCTGGGCAGCTGCTTCCAGCATCTCATCACTCTCCAATCTGACATCCCATCTTCAACTCAAAACCATTTCCCCTTGGCCTGACGTTAGCTACACTGTTGAAGAATTGGCTCCCCTCCTGTTTGCAGGCTCCCTTTATGTACTGGAAGGCTGCAATGAGGTCACCCCGCAGCCTTCCCTTCTCCAGGCCAAACAAGGAGATCGAGAGTGAACCGCAGAGGGGCAAAACTGTCAATAAAGCTTTAAAAATCCCCAGAATGCCTGTGGCAGTGTCACTGCATCTTGTTACGCCAGCTCTTGTGCTGGGAGGGAGAAAGAATTGTGAGAGGGCATCAGAGTGTCTCACGATGCTTTACTTGATGCCAAAGGAAATCCAGCGTCTCTTTTGTCTTAT
>NW_011242887.1:0-304 GCF_000146605.3 Meleagris gallopavo | reverse complement strand
ATCTGTAAATATATTAGTTGTTATGAAAAGGCCAGAAATAGCACAAGCTCACATGTTCAAGTACTTATTAACAGTTCTTTGAGGTTTGGTTTCCCTCTGGAGTTCCCTCCATCAGTTAATTACTGATGCTCCTTGTTCCTGCCTCCGGAGTCTTGGGTTCGTTACAGAGTGCCAGATTAAGAGAACCATTTGTTTGAGCTACCATGGTTTTGTTTTTGCTTTAATTAAAATACATTTAAAAAATGGAATGCACCTCTCACCTTTCCTTTCTTTTTTGAGAAGCATTAGTGCTTTCCTCTCCTTT
>NW_011242886.1:0-354 GCF_000146605.3 Meleagris gallopavo | reverse complement strand
GTTACCTTCTGTCATCCCTGCTGCTCCGTCGGATCCAAATGACTATGGAGGAGTTCCCACATTTCCAGCTGAAGTCATGTGAGGGTTGTGTCTACAGCAGCTGCTTATGTGCTGGAGAAGTAAAGACGTTTCTTTGGAGTGTCACAGCTAAGCGACTTGGTGAGGAGAAGAAGGAGGTGGGGCTGAGGAGTTGGGATGGAATGGGGCCAAAGGTGAGGATGCTTTATAAGGGCTGAGTGAGGAGATTGTTATCCTAGGCTACTCACGTGCATTTCTCCGAAAGTCATGGATACTCATATTTTAGTGCTAGGAGGTACAGAACTTCCTGTAAGTAGGGCTCTGATCAAAATTTTT
>NW_011242885.1:0-406 GCF_000146605.3 Meleagris gallopavo | reverse complement strand
AACAATCACAAAGACAGTGACATAATCAATACAATTTATCCTCAGGATCCTTTCTCTCTCTTCCTCCCTCCAGAGCCCCTAATGTTCCCTCTATATCCTTTCCCATACTTGCATAGGTGCCCACCTCCTTCTCCAATAAACAACATATCAGTGATAACATCATTTCCATCCATGAATTAGGCCCTAGAAATTGATCTAATTGTTCTGCTACACTTACAGAATCCTCAATTAAGGAATTCTTGAAACTCCTAACTTTTCTTCTCGTAAAAACAACAGACATCAGCATACCCTATTTCCCTTTTGACCTAAGGAGACTGCCCTAAGAGGATAAAGTGAAGTATTAGTAAGGTTAGTGTTAGAGAAAGGAAAATTCTCCAGGTCCCATTCACATTGCTCCAACTCCCTC
>NW_011242884.1:0-319 GCF_000146605.3 Meleagris gallopavo | reverse complement strand
TGGTTTTTGCCGAGCGATTTGCCCCATCAAGACTGACGATTGGGAACAAAAACCACGTCCTCCATAAGGAGCCTAGCGCCCGCTTGAAACCTAAGAGCCAGACCACCACCTTGGCTCTTGCTGGTTTTCGTCCTGACCACCTGTCCCCACTCAACATTGAGGACGGGAATGGAAAACCAAGGTCCTTCATGAGGAGCAGCGCCCCGGTTCAGAACCAAGAGCCAGACCACCACCTGGCTCTGCTGGTTTCGCCTGACCACCTGCCCCATCAACATTGAGGACGGGAATGAAAACCAGGTCCTTCATGAGGAGCAGCGCC
>NW_011242883.1:0-315 GCF_000146605.3 Meleagris gallopavo | reverse complement strand
ACCGCTGCAGTCACCGAGCCACTCTCCATGGTATTTCTACAAGTCGAGGCACTCAGGGTCAAGTCCCTGGTGAGGAGAAAAAGGTGACAGCACACCTCTTAGGAAGGATACAAAGTGTGACGCGGGGAACTACCAGCATGTCAGTCTCACCTCTGTGCTGGTCACGGATCATGGAGCAGATCATCCTGGAAGTGACTCTCAAGCACACATTCCAGTGCGTCACCACCCTGTGCGTGAAAAGCTTCCTCCTAATAACCAACCTAAACCTCCCCTGTTCTCTACTTACAAACCTACTTTCCCCTTCGTCCTATCGCT
>NW_011242882.1:0-357 GCF_000146605.3 Meleagris gallopavo | reverse complement strand
TAGTGGCACAAACAGCACCCTGGAAGAGTACAGAAAGGGAGTTAGACAAATCAGGCTAGAAACCTGCCACAGGGTGGGGAACTATGGGGACAGTGTGCTGTTGGACAGCACCAAAGAAGATGTCATGCCGCCCAAGAGACATCTGGGGAACATAGAACCACACAGATGGTGCCATTGAGAACAAGGAGTCCAAGCACCGGGCCGCTTTTACAGCCTGGGTGGGCAGCTCAGCTCCTCGCAGTGGGCATTCATCTCCCAGTACACTTTTGCTATTCATCCCATTCCTGTTCTATAAATAGATGGGGAATAGACAAAAAAAACAAAAACACCGCAGGAATTCTCGCAAGCAGTGTGAAT
>NW_011242881.1:0-442 GCF_000146605.3 Meleagris gallopavo | reverse complement strand
CTGTTTGTTTATAATTCCGTTATTTGTTCTATTTCTAATTTTTATTTTTATTTATTTACGTGCCCGCGTTATTTGTCTCTTTGTTTTTAAATGTTGTTTTTATTGTTACTTATTGTTGTTATTTATTTATTTATTTGCTTGCTTATTTATCGGCTCGCTCGCTCATTTATTATTCATTCATTCATTCATTCATTCATTCATTCATTCATTCATTCATTCATTCATTCATTCATTCCTCGTGTTTTATTTCTTATCGATTTTCCCCTTTTAATTTCGTTTTATCGATCTTTAGGTGTTCCGTCCCGTCCCCGCCCGCCCGCCCCGTCCCGTCCCGTCCCCGGTTTTCGCGATTTGTTGATTGATTGATTGATTGATTGGATTTTTGTTGTTGTTGTTGTTTATGTGTGTACTTGTTCGTCTATTTATTTTGATTTCTATTTTA
>NW_011242880.1:0-409 GCF_000146605.3 Meleagris gallopavo | reverse complement strand
GGGACGGAACACCTAAAGATACGATAAAACGAAATTAAAAGGGAAAAATACGATAAGAATAAACACGAAGGAATGAATGAATGAATGAATGAATGAATGAATGAATGAATGAATGAATGAATGAATGAATGAATAAATAAATAAATGAGCGAGCGAGCGAGCGAGCGAGCCGATAATAAGCAAGCAAATAAATAAATAAATAACAACAATAAGTAACAATAAAACAACATTTAAAAAACAAAGAGACAAATACGCGGGCACGTAAATAAATAAAAAATAAAAAAATTGAAATGAACAAATAACGAAATTATAAACAAACAGACAAACACGTGGACGCATAAACGAAAATGATAAAGAAATAAATGAAAATAAATAAAATAACGAAAAAGTTAAAAAATAAAAAAATAAA
>NW_011242879.1:0-498 GCF_000146605.3 Meleagris gallopavo | reverse complement strand
ACTTGTCTCCCAAGGATAGGACATTTTCCCTAAATGCTATGGCAGTTTGGCTAAGAAATACTCCTTTCCTTCCCTAAAATGGGACATATGCACCCACAAATACCACGACTCCGAGAAATTCCTCCCAGTTCCTCCCAATTACACTCCATTACATTCCTCATGATGACACTTACTCCCAGACTTTTGGCATTTTACTGCGGAAAGACCATTTTGATCCAGAATATATGCCATTGGCCCTCACAAACACCGATTGCCTCACAAAGATGTGGCACATCCCACCAGAAAGACCATTGCTAGCCCCAAAACATGGCATTTACTCCCAGAAACACCAGCTTTCTCACACATTCCTCACCTTTTCCCCCCACATAAGACCTTTTCACCCAGAAATGACGGTTCTCTTAGGAATACCTCCCAATTCCCCCTAATCTGCTACACTACACTCCGCACTATGACACTTTCTCCCAAACTAGGACACTTTCTCCCAGAAAGGCCGCTTTT
>NW_011242878.1:0-482 GCF_000146605.3 Meleagris gallopavo | reverse complement strand
ACAGAGCTGTAGGGCAGGATATGGTGTCATACTGATACTATGGAATGGGACACGGTATCAAACTGGAGCTATAGGAGGGGCTAAGGGGTGATATCAGAGATATGGGTTGGACTATGGAGTCAAGGGGCCATGGGGCAGCGATATGGGGCACAAAATGGGGCGGTGGGGCAATATGTCAAGTCATGGGGCTATGGGCTTAGTTTAATCAATGGATATACAGATGGTATAGATCCATATCCAGGAGCTCGGCTAATAGCATTTATATTGGAGAAATAAGAGAAAGTCACTCACCCTGTCCTGGGCTCGCCAGACGAACTCCTGATGGAGCGGATCTCCAGAGAGAGATCCTTCCCCACTGGCAGTCAGCTCTTAAATGGGTCTAGGAGAGGTGGAGCCAGGCTCCACCCCTTCCTGCAGCACAGCTGAATTGCCTTCACCTGTGCTCCCGTGGCTGACTCATTGCTCGCCTCAGGTGATCAATC
>NW_011242877.1:0-324 GCF_000146605.3 Meleagris gallopavo | reverse complement strand
GGGAATGGCCAAGAGAATGGGGCAAGGAACACAAACATAGGAGGACAAGAGAATGTAATAGTGAAAACAGTGCAAGACCAGAGACAAGCAAGACACAGAACAAAGAGGATAGGCAGCCTTCTGTGGGCACCATGAAGCGCAAATTCAGAGCTCTGGGGGGAACCCCTATTGTGCCGGGGCTCTGGAATGGGTAAACGTCTGGCGGGTGTGCATCGCCCTTACCTGCTGGGGCAGACAATGACCAGTCAGCAAAGTGAGGTTTCCGGGGGCATGCCGGGGAAATGCACATTCCACTTCCTTGCTGTTTCCACCGTGACCAACACC
>NW_011242876.1:0-346 GCF_000146605.3 Meleagris gallopavo | reverse complement strand
ATACCTATTTTTATCCCCCAAACATGACATTTTCTCCCCAGAAATACCAGATTTCTTCCCTTAAACATGACACCTTTTCCAAAAAAATAGTAGATTTTTCCCCAAAAATATGATATTTCTCCAAGAAATGCCAGGTTTATCGCAAATATACGACATTTTATACCGCAAATACCCGCTTTCTCCCAAAAAATATGCCATTTTCTGCCAGGAACTGCAGTTTCCCTACCCACAAATACCATTTTTCAACCAGAAATAGGACGTTTTCTCCCATCAATACCCGTTTTTTCTAACCAGAAATATGACGTTTTCTCCGAGAAATAGTAGCTTTCTCCCAAAATATGATATT
>NW_011242875.1:0-410 GCF_000146605.3 Meleagris gallopavo | reverse complement strand
TCTTTCCAGAGGAAAGCTGCAGGTTCAGGAGTAAAATATTCTATTCCACTACCTAGAGAGTTATTGTTCTCACCAACTGACAGCTGCAAGGTACGTGAGCCGTGTGATTTCAGGGAAGTGTTACGTTTGAGTAACAACTCAAAGTTCAATACTTTATTTTTTCCCTAGTTTTCTCCCAAAACTCTCCCTCGGTGGGCAGAAGATGCCCAGTCCTTACTTCAAATGCTCTGTCAGCAGGTGGATGCTTCAAAGGTAAACAACTTTGTCACTGTGCTCAGTGAAGAACAGTTGTTCTTTTAGTTACAGTAGGTACTTGGTGATCCGAGCGCTGGACAGACATTCTGACTGGACTAAAGCACAACTCAGTGAAAACATCTGCTCTGAACATCTCTTAATTGGGTGCAAGAGTA
>NW_011242874.1:0-454 GCF_000146605.3 Meleagris gallopavo | reverse complement strand
GCTGTGCTGTGGGTACCGCCTCTAAACAGGGCTGCACGCAGGGCTGTGTGTGATGGAGGAGAGAGGAAAGGACGCTGCAGTTCTGTGCTGACTGCAGAAGTGGCGCAAGGCTGTAGCAGCAGAAAGGCCAATTGACAGAACTGCTCTTGGAGACCAGAAGTTTGTGGCTGGCAGTGCTCAAATCTTCCTCCATAGAGAGGCTCTTCATGTCTTTCTTGTCTCCTTTCTGTCAGAAGCTGATGCCAGTGGCCTTCCTCTGAAGCGCAGCCATGTGCAAAGCCAGGGGAGGAGCACGGAGTGTGGCACAGCACCCAAGAGAGGTACAGACACACAACAGGCATCTGGCTTTGGTGCACTGTCTTTCTAGTTAGGCTTTTCTGCCTGTTCTTTCCTGGGACTGTTCTCATTGCGTGTTGCATGGGATGTTAATCCCTGGGATTTACAGTTTCCTTTC
>NW_011242873.1:0-426 GCF_000146605.3 Meleagris gallopavo | reverse complement strand
GGGCGCGCTCTCTCTCTCTCGCCTGCATCCGCTACGCCCCAGCGGCGCGGTAGCCGGCTTCCTCCCGCTCGGCTCATCTCTCTCGCCTTCTAGGGTTCGCCCTGGCGGCGCGGGAGCCGGCTTCCCTTACGCGCGTTCTCGCTCGCCTTGCCCGGCTTTTTTTCGCTGCTCGCCCGAGAGACCGCCTTAGGATACCACCGAGCGGCGGGACGGGGCGCGAAGGACTAAACCGAGGCGACCGGATCCAGGAAAGAACCGCCGCCCGAGAAAGCCGCCGCCGCCGCCGCCGCCGATCCCCTCTCTGTTCGGCCGGCCGGTCAACCCAGCTCGCGAGCGCCCGCTCACCACCGTCTCCGGAGCAGAGTACGCACTCTCTCCTACTGACGAACAGGGAAGGCATCCGAAAACAACGCTCCAGGGCCAGAG
>NW_011242872.1:0-612 GCF_000146605.3 Meleagris gallopavo | reverse complement strand
TCCATGCCTGGAGACCAGCTGCAGTTTTGGGGCAGTTCTTTGCTTCCTCTCTTCTCCTTCCAAGCACTTGAGTCCCTACAGGCCAGAGTCCCTGGTGGCTGCAGTCAGAAAGCTCTCCACATGCCTGCTACCAGCAGTTCCTTCTGAAGCCCCTGGCAAGAAACAGCCAGGGGTAGCTGTTCTGTGCTGCCTCAGCTCCACCATGTATCTGGTGTTAAACGCGATTTCTGCGGCATGCTCTGCTTTCCAAGGTCATGACGTCTGCTTTCTCACATGCTGGAGGTGCTTTTCTTCCTGGGAGCAATGAGGAGCCCTGGTGTGCATTGAACATTGAAAAGGGCAGTTGATCGAAAGAATTAAGCTGTCACATATCCGTAGAAATTGCTGATGTGCAAAGTAAGAATACCATATAGGTATTAGTAACATATTTTAGAAACATAGCTCCCAATTTACCTCACAAATTCTTTCTCACAAAGCTGCAGTAGATGTTAAATGTTCTAAACAATGTGCGTATAGTGTTCTGAACTAGGAAACACACTGTAAGGTTGTTCATTCGACCGGCAGAAGCGAAATACATGTAACAAACTGTCAAGGAGTCAGGGCTTTACACAA
>NW_011242871.1:0-326 GCF_000146605.3 Meleagris gallopavo | reverse complement strand
ACTCGTGTGGAACAGACCCTGCCCGCAGGTGCCCTTGCACTGGAAAAGGAACGTACTCTTGAAAATATTAGTAAATATTGTAATTCTTTTTCCTACATAACTGAGCAGAAAGTTTCTATTGATTATTGCTGTGAATGTGAAAGGCTTAATAGCAGGAGAGACTGTAGCAGAGGGTCCTCTGGGTTATGATAGCACAGGTGTTTCTTTTTAAAGTCTCTTGAAGAGCTTTAGACTGGAGGCTGGCAGCACAGCAGGCTGATCTTACCAGTCTGGTGGGAACTCATGGCTTAGAAGCACTGGGTCCATACTGCATGATATGCTTGCTT
>NW_011242870.1:0-463 GCF_000146605.3 Meleagris gallopavo | reverse complement strand
CATAAGCTGTAACGATTCAGCATCTTTAGCTTTATCATTCAGTTGGAGAAGGCAGATGCTCTCACACATCAGTCAGCAAGCACTTGGAGGAGCCAGCCCTCTGGTTTGTACAGTGACAGACATCATTGCTGCCGGCTCTGACACCTTACCAGGAGATGCTTCAGTTTAGTAACGTGGACTTCATTCCTTCCATCAGCAGCTGCTCCTGGACTGACCTTCATTCATACAGTGACACCATCACTTCTAGCACGAGCTGACCTGCAAAACAGAGGGAAGAAAGTGGGATGACAACAAACACGGAGAGAACGTGTTTTAACAACACACCAGTACACAAAGAAATGGAAACCTGGCCGGCCGTGACGGCCCCGGCCCCCCGGCCCCCCTCCCCCCCTCGCACCAGCACACACGCACACACACACACACAAAAGCAAATAAGAAAGCCATAACATAAGTAACAGCAGAA
>NW_011242869.1:0-497 GCF_000146605.3 Meleagris gallopavo | reverse complement strand
CCGGCTGGGCTTGGTGGATGGGATGTGAGAAGGGCACAGCCTGGACCAGGACTTGAATAACGCTCTCAACTAAAGGCTGGCACTTGTTCTGCAGTTCCCCAGGTCCCGCAGAGCTGCGCTGGACTCACTGGGCAGCACGGCGTGGTGCAGGGGATGTAGAGAGAACACAGGGTGCTCAGTAGACTTGCTGGGACAGGAAGTTCTTCAGGATGGAGCATTGGAAGGCTGTGGGACTGCGGTGTCACCTCTTCCAGCTCTCATTCCAGTTTCCTCTGTTTGCAGAGCCCTTCTGAGCAGCCCCTGCTTCTCCTGCTTCTCCTTGCTGCTTTGGAATCCTGGCGTGTGACAGCTGGGCAGCCAGTTGTCAGGATAACTGGAAATGCCTTAGCAAAAAGAAAAGGTCTCCTTTTGGAACCATCACATCTGGCACAGCTCATGTAGTGTTGGTGACCAAGTGTTTGTTTTTTCCTGTAAGTCAGGAACCCCTTCTTTTCTTG
>NW_011242868.1:0-362 GCF_000146605.3 Meleagris gallopavo | reverse complement strand
TTTGTTCTGAGTTGTGTAAATTGACCTGCTTTGTTTTCAAAGCCTAGGCTAAAACTCCAGAGTGCATGTGCTCACTGAAGGGTTGTAGCACCTCGGAAGTGGATAACTATTGGCTTGGAGGTATTTTTAGTTCTATAATGAGTGTTCTTAGTTTATAATGAGCAAATACTGTTGCAAAGTGTTACACAAAATGAAGGAGAAAGCTCTAAAGCAGGCAGTTGGGATGCTGGCATGATGATGTTACAAACGTGATTAGTGCCATGATGTTATTATTAGTATGGTAAGAGTTTGCTAATAAAACAAAAAAAAGGAAAGGGGAGTGGGAGGAGAGGATTTTGGGAATACAAGAAAGAATATTCCAA
>NW_011242867.1:0-440 GCF_000146605.3 Meleagris gallopavo | reverse complement strand
GTCTCCATTGCCTCCCATCCTGACACCAGGTGCCACTGAAAAAGAAAAACAAAAAACCTGCCTTCATCCTCTCTGAACTCTCCCTTCAGGTATTTATGGACATTCAAGAGATTCCCAAGCTTCCTCCTCTCCAGGCTGAGCAGTCCCAGCTCTCTCAGCCTTTCCTAAAAGAAGAGGTGCTTCAATCCCTTCAGCATCTTCGTTAGCCCTATGCTGGGCACTATCATTCATTGATTTTCTTACTATAACACAGGCCTATTTGCTAGCATACATACTTTGGAACAAAGTTTTAAACCATTTTGTTTTTAGCAAATGTGAAAAATCCAGCAGCAATTATCATTATTTGTTGCTTAAATAAATACTATAATTTTACAGGGAAAAATTAAAATGCATTAGCTCCTGCTAACACTTTTCAGCACTGAATCTATTCCCAAGATATT
>NW_011242866.1:0-353 GCF_000146605.3 Meleagris gallopavo | reverse complement strand
GAAAATGTCATGTTTTGGGGGATAAAATAGGTATTTCTGGTGAAAAACGTAGAGTCTTTTGGTGATAAAACTGGAATTTCTGGGGCAGAATATCATATTTTTGGGAGAAAGCTACTATTTCTCGGAGAAAACGTCATATTTCTGGGTTGAAAAACGGTATTGATGGGAGAAAACGTCCTATTTCTGGTTGAAAAATGGTATTTGTGGGAGGAAACTGCAGTTCCTGGCAGAAAACGGCATATTTTTGGGGAGAAAGCGGCTATTTGCGGTATAAAATGTCGTATATTTGCGATAAAACTGGCATTTCTTGGAGAAAATATCATATTTTTGGGGAAAAATCTACTATTTCTTGG
>NW_011242865.1:0-310 GCF_000146605.3 Meleagris gallopavo | reverse complement strand
CGTGAGAGCGAAGGAGTGCAAGTCCGATGCCTCCTGCACTACCTGCGAGTGGGGGTTTTTTCTCCGCAGTCCTGAAAGGATCTCTCCCCACTTTCTGAAACGCTCTTCCCTGAGAGCACTGCATCTGTCGCTCCTCGAACTTGCAAATGCCTTATTAGAGCTTGTTTTCCCTTCCACTCTTTTCCTCTCTGAAAAGCAGATGTATAGCAGTGGAAAACCTCACTAGAATGAATTGTGGCTCGAAATAAAGGCAGAGGCATAGTATTCAGAGGTAGGCGTAGTGCATTCTGCATGTAGCCAAGGCGAAGTG
>NW_011242864.1:0-420 GCF_000146605.3 Meleagris gallopavo | reverse complement strand
TGCCCAAAAGCCCAAATCCAGCTAGTGGGAAACACGTGGCCCCCATTCACTGAATGTGCTGCAAGTTTCAAAGCCAGCCGTAATCCTGCACGAGAGAAATCTGGATCTATAGGATTTCTATGATATATCTGTCTGTTAAATTTCAAAGACTGAGAGCAGTATTCTGGTTGTCTCAGAGCATGGACTAAAGATGACTTCTTGAACAGTACAAGTTTCAGTAGCAGCTACCATGGTAGTAGGTGGAGATTGGTTAGTAAAAAGCACAGATTTCCCATGAGTAATTTGCAACAAATCCTCTTCAGTTGACTGTTTATTAATGTCTTCTGGAATTCCAAACGCTCAAAGTTACTCAGTAGTACGTGTTGCTGCAAGCAGCTTTTCTTTTTGTTCTCAGTCCTGCCTGAATTTTGCTTCTCCACC
>NW_011242863.1:0-475 GCF_000146605.3 Meleagris gallopavo | reverse complement strand
CATTCCCCTTTATTGCTTTATTTTTAAGTTACTGTTTCATTGTTTTATTTCACCTGAGTGTTTGAGTGTTCCAATACTTTTACTAGACAGCCATAGGGAATCCCACTGAAGGTGAAGAATTCCAAGACTTTGGGAAGAAGTGAAGTAAGGCCCTGAAGTTCACTCAGCAGTGATGAGTCGAGCCAGAGATGAAATGCAGGCTGGCATCATGCCTTGTGCAATGATGAGCATTTGTCTTGGGTTTGTCCAGCTCAGAAGAAATATTTATCTACACGCATCAAAAGCTTCTGCAGTCAGTGGAGGGAAACTGGCCTACCCATGCCACGATTCCCTTCAAGTCTACACCTAAATTCGGCAGGAGAACTGTGTTGGGTGAGATGAAGATCCAGCCTGGCAGGGGACCAGCGACCGCCTCAACAGACACGGGTGTTAGTTAGAGAGTGTGCTGGTAGAGCATAGTGAGCTCTGCTTTCTG
>NW_011242862.1:0-412 GCF_000146605.3 Meleagris gallopavo | reverse complement strand
AGTTTTTCGCCCGCAAGTAGGCCATTTTCTCTCAGAAATGGCAGTTTCTCCCCAACATGACGTTTTCTCCCAGGAATTGCACCTTTCTTCCTGAAATATTACATTTTCTCACCAAAAATACCAGTTGTCTCCCCAACAATATGGCAATATCTCCCAGAAATACCGGTTTTCTCACCCAAAACACAACGTTTCCTACCAGAAATACCAGGACTCTCCCCCAAAATAGGACATTTTCTCGCCAGGAATTGCAGTTTTCGGCCAGAAATAACCACATTTCTCACAGAAATACCAGTTTTCCCTCCGAACAGAGGACATTTTCTCCAAGAAAGTGGAGATTTTCCCCCCAAAATACGCCATTTTCACCCAGAAATTGCAATATTCTACCCAGAAATATCACATTTCACCCAGAAAT
>NW_011242861.1:0-432 GCF_000146605.3 Meleagris gallopavo | reverse complement strand
GGCTGACAGGCCTATAATTACCCGGATCTTCCTTCTTGCCCTTTTTGAAGACCGGAGTGACATTGGCTATCCTCCAGTCTTCAGGGACCTCCCCTGTTGTCCAAGACCTCTCAAAAATGATGGAGAGCGGTTCGGCAATGACCTCCGCCAGCTCCCTCAGCACACGTGGATGCACCCCATCAGGTCCCATGGACTTGTGGACCTTAGTACTGCCTAGGCGCTCACGCACATCCTCTTTCCTGACTAAAGGGAAGTCTCCCATTCCCCAGACCCTCTCCCTAACCTCCAGGGTGTGGATTCCTGCAGGGGAGCCTTTTCACTGAAGACAGAAGTAAAGAAGGCATTCAGTATCTCTGCCTTCTCAGCATCCCCCGTTACGAGGACCCCCCGTCACTTAGTAAGGGGCCCACATTCTCCCTAGTTTTCCTTTTG
>NW_011242860.1:0-452 GCF_000146605.3 Meleagris gallopavo | reverse complement strand
AAGGGAACCTAGTAACAGCCTTCAATACCTAAAGGAAATAAACAAGGGAAAATGGAGGTGAAATCTAGGAAAATGTCTTGTACAGTGAGGGTGCTGAGGCAGTGGGCACAGGTTGCCAGAGACATGGTGGATGTGCTGGCCCTTTCAAGGTGAGCCTGGCTCAGACTCTGAGCAACTTGATCTAGCTGTGGATGGTCAGCATGGGGCAGTCGGATCACATCGCAAACCTACCTGCATACAAGCAGCGCACCAACATGGGGTGCATGATGTTCATTACCTGCTGGACACATCTCACACCACTGACTGGAGGAGCCCAGGCAATCCTTCAACTCCATCAGGCTGCAAAATGAAATCAGAAGAGACGCAGAACATCATTTAAAACACAACAAGGATGCACACAATGCCCTTAAAAACACCCACCGCATGGATGCAATTAGCACATAGCCCTATTA
>NW_011242859.1:0-374 GCF_000146605.3 Meleagris gallopavo | reverse complement strand
ATGCTTAAGTAGAAGAGAGTGTTTTCAAGGAAAATGAAATTTGCTGCACACACTTGGTAAAATATATAGGATTAAAATGCATTGACAATAATAGAAAGAATGACAACAGGAAATTTCACTTTAAACTCACACAGCTTAGTTCTACTGATGTTTTACAATAACTATCATACCAAAAGAACCAAAGAATTTTATTCTCAAGCTGGGACTCAGCCCTTTTTATTTTTCATAGGAAAAAGTAATATGCAACTAATATTCCATCATATCTTGTTTTGGTAACATAGGCACACATTTGTTAAAGCATCATTGATTTGACAAATTTAAACAAACAAAATACTGAATATTACATGCCATTCATAGAAGTGAGAACAGATGAG
>NW_011242858.1:0-469 GCF_000146605.3 Meleagris gallopavo | reverse complement strand
TGCAAATCATTTTCATGAAGTCTTTCTAAGCCCCTAGAGTCACTTATATATTTAACTGACAGATGTCCACAACAAAAGGAGAAAGATTTAGCAGATGTCACTGGTGTCATGTCTTGGATTTTGAAGTCCAGTATAATATCTTAAGAAGTATCCTTTGCATCTGAAGTACACTGGTGCTCCAGAGGATACTTCCTGAATAAGTATCTCACACGAAAGATAGCTCACAAAGAAAATGCACAAATAGTGACCACTAGTTCAGAATAAGAAGCTTTAACAGTCCACATATTCATCAAGTATTGACCTTCTATTATTGCATTATGAATGATGTGGTGTAACATTGAATTACAATTTTTTATAAAACACACTAAAGCATTAAATACAAAGCTTAAGATACAATCCATACATTGACATAGCAAGACATCAATTAGAAACATGTTAAATTGAACAGAAGAAAGTCTCCACTGTTACA
>NW_011242857.1:0-427 GCF_000146605.3 Meleagris gallopavo | reverse complement strand
GGAGAAACATCATGTTGGGGAGAAACTGCCATTTCTGAGAGAAATGGCCTACTTGGCGGACAAAACGTGGTTATTTCGTGGTTAAGGAAACGCTGTAGTTTTGGTGAGAAACTGGACTATTCTAGTACAAAGTCTATTCTGGAGTAAAGTCGTAGGTTATTTCTGGAGAAATGTCAGTTTCTCGGTTACGGAAAAATCGGGTAAACTTTTAGGGGTAGGGGGTAAGGGGAAAACTTGCAGTTCCTGGCAGAAATGGCATGTTTTGGGAGAAAACTGGTAATTTGTGGTGGAAAAGTGTCGTATTTTGTGCTAAAACTGTCACTTGTTGGAGAAAATACCATATTTTTGGGAGAAAACTGCCATTCTGAGAGTTAAATGCCGTATTTCCGGGAGAAACTGGTATTTCTGGTAGAAAACGCTGATTTGT
>NW_011242856.1:0-388 GCF_000146605.3 Meleagris gallopavo | reverse complement strand
CACATGACAACAAGGAACGCCTTGAACTGCTTACCTCAAGGAGAGTTCATCCGGTGCCTGGGCAACGTATCTCTTAATAACGTGAGCAGCAGCAATAGCTGGAGTATTAAGAGATGTCTCCTGATGGACCAGCTGGGGCTTCCCCTTGGTCTCAGTCTGAAACAGAGAGCACAGGCCACGGTGAGGAGCTGAGGACAAACGAGGAGGATGTCAGGCTGAGGAGCACATCAGCAGAGAAAGCTGCAGGAAATGCACTCGGTCCTGATCATGGGCACATAAAAAGGAGCGGCAAGTCTAAGAACAGCTGTTTCTCTGCCTGGGGTGCAGCAGGCGCTCGCCAGGCAATGCCAAGACGCATCTCTCTCTACCCAGACTAATCAGCAATGGC
>NW_011242855.1:0-336 GCF_000146605.3 Meleagris gallopavo | reverse complement strand
AAGGGGACGCTGCTTTTTGTGAAGGACCTGGGTTTTCTTCACGTCCTCAGTCTTGGTGGAGCAGGTGTTCAGTCCAAACGAGCATAGCCAGGTGGAGGGCTGGCCCTTGTTCTCAACCGGGCTCTGCTCCTTGTGAAGGACCTGGCTTTTGTTCCCGTCTCCATCTTGGTGGAGGAGCTGGGTAGGCCAAACCAGCAGAGCCAGTTGGAGGGCTGGCTCTTGGTCTCAATCGGTCTGCGCTCGTTGTGAAGGACGTGGCTTTTGTTCCCATCCTCGATCTTGATGGGGCAGGTGGTTAGACCAAGCCGGGAGAGCCAGCTGGAGGTCTGGCACTTG
>NW_011242854.1:0-325 GCF_000146605.3 Meleagris gallopavo | reverse complement strand
CAGCAAGGAACGAGATCACGCAAAGAAAGCAGCAGGAAAGACAAAGAACCCACAAATAGGAAACAAAGACAATGCAAAGCAAACAAAAACTCACTACAGAAAAATAAAATAAAAGACAAAACAAAACAAGGAATGAAAACGAAGCAAAGCAAAGCGAGGATGAGAAATACAAGAGGAAAGCCAATGAATTCAATACACTAGCATGGCAAAGCAAAGAATCCTAGCAAAGTAAAGAGAGAACAAAGCTCACCAGTGCTTAACAATGGAAAGAAAGAATGAAAATTTAACAGCAATGCAAGGCCAGCATACTAACAATAACCAAAGA
>NW_011242853.1:0-429 GCF_000146605.3 Meleagris gallopavo | reverse complement strand
TTTGGTCTTGTCATCTAGTCTTTTTGGGAGAAAACGTGCGGTAGTTTGAAGAAGACAGGTATGCCTGGGAGAAAATATCATCTTTTTGGAAGAACAGGCCCAAGTTCCAAGTGAAATGTGGTATTTCTGGGAGAAAATGACAAGTACGTGGGAGAAAAGTGGACAATTGTGGGAAAGACTGACTTCTCTTGGAGGGCAAGTGTGGCATTTTTTGGTGTGAAAAGGGGTCCTTTGGGGGAGAAAAACGGGGTGTAGATGGGAGGAAATGTCCTCTTGAGGAGTGTCTAGCAGTATTTTTGAGAGAAAAGGGAAGGTACTTGTCAGAAAAAGTGCTACTTTCTGGGAGAGAGTAGCATAGTTGGTTGGAAAATGCCACCCATTTGTGAGAAAGCTGCTTTGTTTCTGGGAGAAAATTAGCATTCTTTGGGG
>NW_011242852.1:0-418 GCF_000146605.3 Meleagris gallopavo | reverse complement strand
GGTTGGGCTAACATTTGACCCATTGTGTCTTAATCTCACCATCAGGTATACATATATCAAAGAATCTCCTTCCTATAAAACTGGAGCGGGACATTCTCTTTTGATGCAACCCAGGATACTGTTGGCCTTCTGGATTGAAAGAGCACATTGCTGGCTCATGTCCAGCTTTTCATCCACCATGATATTCAAGTCCTGCTGGGCAGAGTTGCTCTCAGTGACTTCTTCTCCCAGTCTGTACTTATATCTGGAATTCAGATTCTGATGGGCCCACTTACTGAGCACGTCCAGGTCCCTCTGGATCATATCCCTCCCTTGTATTGCATCAACTGCACCACTCAGCATGGTGTTATCAGCAAAGTTGCTAGAAAGGACACTGAATCCCACTGTCTATGTAGTTGATAAAGGTATTGAAGATCCT
>NW_011242851.1:0-335 GCF_000146605.3 Meleagris gallopavo | reverse complement strand
AACGTGGAGAGCTAAGATTTAAGCCCAGCAGCAGTACCAAGAACAAGCTGATGTACAATGACCATAAATTAACCTTGGAGTGTAAAGGAGGATCCTAGCGAAGGGAAAGTAGTAAGAACAGCCTCCTAGGCACAGCATAGCAACCCATTTAAAGTCTGACTCACACGTATGACTGTGTGCAACCTGTCTGCCTGCAAAATGAGTAATCAGAACTCAGAGAAGCAAAGCACATATTCTGACCCTGTGCGTGGGTACTTCCATAAGCTTGGCACACACGTACTTCTTAATCCCCAAGTTTCTTCTCCCTCCCAGTTCTACCTGTGATAAGCTGACGT
>NW_011242850.1:0-535 GCF_000146605.3 Meleagris gallopavo | reverse complement strand
GCTATGAGAGCGGTGAGGTGCAGGACAGCTGCCCAGAGAGGCTGTGGATGCCCCGGTCCATCCCTGGAGGTGTTCAAGGCCAGGCTGGATGGGGCCCTGGGCTTTGAGTCTGTGGGGGTGTCTCCCAATGGCCAACCTGTCACGCCGTTGGAGTGAACAGGAGAGGGGTCCCCAGCTTCGTGGTGTGACACAGGGGGGTGTCCTCAACTTTGGGGTGGGACACCGATTGGGGTGACACAGATTTGTTGGCAGCTTTGGGCTGTGATACTGTGGGGATGACATAGGGGTGTCCCCAGCTTCAGGGTGTCACACTCTGGGGCGTCCCCAACTTTGGGGATGTGACACCTTGACGCGCTGTCCCCACTTCCCCTGGGAAGTCCTCGAGCTGCTCACAGTGTCCCCAGCCCCCATAGTGGGAGCTTACAGATCCTTCCAGGGGCCCACAGGATCAACCTGGGGACTCCCTGGACACCCCAAAACCCACCTGGGACGTCTCCAGACTCTTCTGGGTGAGTCCAGAACCACCTGGATGCCC
>NW_011242849.1:0-356 GCF_000146605.3 Meleagris gallopavo | reverse complement strand
TTGGGGAGACAACTGGTATTTTTGGTGAGAAAATGTAATATTTCAGGAAGAAAGGTGCAATTCCTGGGAGAAAACGTCATGTTGGGGGAGAAAACTGCCATTTCTGAGAGAAAATGGCCTACTTGCGGGCGAAAACTGGTATTTCTGGTAGGAAACGCTGAGTTTTTGGTGAGAAAACTGGCATTTCTGGTACAAAACGTCCTATTTTCTGGGAGAAAAGCTGGTATTTCTGGGGAGAAAATGTCCTGTTTCTGGTTGAAAAAATGGTATTTGTGGGAGGAAACTGCAGTTCCTGGCAGAAAATGGCATATTTTTGGGAGAAAACTGGTATTTGTGGTGGAAAATGTCGTATTTTT
>NW_011242848.1:0-302 GCF_000146605.3 Meleagris gallopavo | reverse complement strand
AGCTACTCAGTCTGCCCCTCTCCCTCCCATGCCAATAAGCTTAGTGGTGTGTTTTCAGCTGTATTACAGAAAAGGGAACAGACTGTAGGAAATGCACCCGTCAGCCTCTCAGAGTCGTTCTGCTTCTGACAAGAGAAACAGTGGATTACATACAGATTTCCTGCACATCATTTGAAATCTTTTTAAAGACATGTGGAAGAGTGAGACTTAGTGAGGAGGGAGGGAGCCTTTACAAACACTGATTGAGCTTGGGAATACGGGCATCCCACACCTGCACAGCAAGAGTGGTCGAGAACTGCACT
>NW_011242847.1:0-540 GCF_000146605.3 Meleagris gallopavo | reverse complement strand
GCTCCAAAACCTGTTGAATTTTCACTTAATCCTGATTTTGCCCTGCAGATGGGGTTTTGTTTTATTTATGGTGTTACGCCACAGGTGACTAAAGTGACTGATACAGCTTTGAAGTAGTATCATCCCATAAAATATACCCTTTTTCTTTGAAATCTCTCTCTGAAACCAATTAATTCATACATATATTGTAGGAGGAATTGTACTAGCCAAAGCCGATTCTAGGTTTTTTGGATACAGCTGTAACTCCTTTCTCTCCCTGAGAAACATAAGATCTGTGCCTCTCTTCCAGTGTTAGAAAAGACCCGAGGCACAGTGAAAGGAGTCAGATAGTGTTTCTTCTGCTGCATGTTTTCTTCCTCACAAAGTGAAAACAGTCACGTCTTGGAGGTTTGAGAATAATTCTCTGAATTTAGTGACAACAGCTTCTGTTAAAGCCTTCATTCTTACTTTTCACAGTTTGAATTTTTAACTTCTTGCCTGAGTGCCTTCTGGACTCTCATCTTCAGCACTGCTGCCAGTGCCCCAGGCAGATGCAGAAGG
>NW_011242846.1:0-321 GCF_000146605.3 Meleagris gallopavo | reverse complement strand
CCCTCCGAAACAGCAGTTTTCTCCCCCAAAAATGACGTTTTCTCCCCAGGAATTGCACCTTTCCTCCTGAAATATTACATTTTCTACCAAAATACCAGTTGTCTCCCCAACAATTATGGCAATATCTCCCAGAAATACCAGTTTTCTCACCCAAAACACAACGTTTCCCTACCAGAAATACAAGGATTCTCCCCCAATAATGAGACATTTCTGCCAGGAATTGCAGTTTTCTCCCTAGAAATACCACATTTTCTCACAGAAATACCGGTTTCCCTCCGAAAATAGGACATCTTCTCTCAGAAACGGCAGTTTCCCCCCCCC
>NW_011242845.1:0-364 GCF_000146605.3 Meleagris gallopavo | reverse complement strand
CTACCAGAAATACAAGGATTCTCCCCCAAGAATGTGACATTTTCTGCCAGGAATTGCAGTTTTCTCCCAGAAATATCACATTTTCTCACAGAAATACCGGTTTTCCTCCAAAATAGGACATCTTCTCTCAGAACGGCAGTTTCCCCCCCAAAATACGCCATTTTCACCCAGAAATACCAGGATTATCCCCTGAAATATCACGTTTTCTTCCAGAAATAGCAGATTTCTCCTTGAAATATGACATTTTGGAACAGAAATACCAGTTCTCTCACAACAAAATCAGCGTTTTCTACCAGAAATACCAGTTTTCTCCCGGAAATACGGCATTTAACTCTCAGAAATGGCAGTTTTCTCCCCAAAAATA
>NW_011242844.1:0-498 GCF_000146605.3 Meleagris gallopavo | reverse complement strand
CTGACTAGAATGAATTGTCGAACGAAATAAAGACAGAGACATAGTATTCAGAGGTAGGCGTAGTGCATTCTGCATGTAGCCAAGGCGAAGTGCAAACCGCTCCTTTCCGATGCGCGCACAGGAGCCCGCTCACTCGTCGGAGAAAAGCAGCCGGCTGAAGTGGCCCGTTGTCCACAAGCAAGAAACACGAGACCGCTGCTGACAGCTCAAAGCGGCGTTCGGGGAAAAGCGTGATTTCTCGGCCAGCTACGGCAAAGTCTCCGGAGCAGTTCAGCGCGAATGCCGCTTTCTGCGCGTGAGAGCGAAGGAGTGCGATTCCGATGCCGACAAGTGCGAATTCAGCCTCCTGCACTACCTGCGAGTGGGGGTTTTCGTTCCGCAGTCCTGAAAGGAATCTCTCCCCACCTTTCTTGAAACGCTCTCCCTGAGAGCACTACAGCTGTCGCTCCTCCGAACTTGCAAATGCCTTATTAGAGCTTGTTTCCCTTCCACTCTTTT
>NW_011242843.1:0-384 GCF_000146605.3 Meleagris gallopavo | reverse complement strand
CCTCAGAGAAGCACAATCTAGAGACAAAAGTGAAGGACAGCTTTCAATTTTTCAGCGGAAATTTCAGTATTGCATTACATGTTGACAACCACGGGGTACAGTACAGAGAGTGACAAGAAGAGAATTCATTTCTCCACCTCCGTGCTTCTACAACTTTACGATTACAGTTACTCAGTTATATACCAAGTTTGCCAGATACCAAAGCTGGAATAACTTCTTGGTGTTGCGAAATTAAGGTTTGCAAAAAGAAAATTACAAAATCCCATGGTTCTGTGATTCTGAATGCAGACCCTATAGCAAGGCCAATGTGATACTAGAAACTTGATCAGCAGCTGATTTTCTGTAAATAATTTCTTGACGAAAACGGGACCTGGTCAACTTAGG
>NW_011242842.1:0-391 GCF_000146605.3 Meleagris gallopavo | reverse complement strand
TTTTCACCCAGAAAATTGCAATATTCTCCCAAGAAATATCACGATTTCTTCCAGAAATAGCAGATTTCTCCATGAAATATGACATTTTGGAACAGAATACCAGTTCTCTCACAACAAAATCAGCGTTTCTACCAGAAATACCAGTTTTCTCCCGGAAATATGGCATTTAACTCTCAGAAATGGCAGTTTCTCCCAAAATATGGTATTTCTCCAACAAGTGACAGTTTTATCACAAAATACAACATTTTCCACCACAAATACCAGTTTTCTCCCAAAACATGCCATTTTCCGCCAGGAACTGCAGTTTCCTCCCACAAGTACCATGTTTCAACCAGCAACATGACATTTCTCCCAGAAATACCAGATTTCTCCCCAGGAATATGACGTCTTC
>NW_011242841.1:0-409 GCF_000146605.3 Meleagris gallopavo | reverse complement strand
GCTCTGTCCATGCCCGCTGTTGCAGCTACTCTATCACAGGAAACCACTAGATAAGTCAGGTAGTCTTTGGTGTGATCTTCTCTAACAGTGCAAGGGACTTTGTTCCCTTAGTCTTTGGGTTTAAGGACTTGAAAGATGTGCAAAGAGTGATAACCAGTGAAAATTAAGAAAAATAAATAAATAGAATAAAAATGCTTCAGCCTCTCCAACTCAATCATCACTAGTTCTTCTGTGTTATTTATCAAGGGAATATATTTCTTTAGTCATCCTTTTCTGAACTGTCTTATCGCTCTTCACATTCCTATCCAAATTCAGTTCCGATTTGCCTTAGTTTTCTGATCCTATTGCTACACATTTATATACTCTTCCCAAGAAAATTTTGAACTGCTTATGCATTTTCTTCCTTACA
>NW_011242840.1:0-466 GCF_000146605.3 Meleagris gallopavo | reverse complement strand
GAAGGGAAACCCTCTCTAATAAGGCATTGCAAGTTCGAGGAGCGACAGCTGTAGTGCTCTCAGGGAGAGCGTTTCAGAAATTGGGGAGAGATCCTTCAGGACTGCGCAGAAAAAACCCCCCACTCGCAGGTAGTGCAGGAGGCTGAATTCGCACTTGTCGGCATCGGAATCGCACTCCTTCGCTCTCACGCGTAGAAAGCGGCATTCGCGCTGAACCGCTCCGGAGACTTTGCCGGAGCTGGCCGAGAAATCGCGTTTCTCCCCAAACTCCGCTTTCAGCCGTCAGCAGCGGTCTGGTGTTTCTCGCTTGCCGAGAACGGACCACTTCAGCCGGCTGCTTTTCTCCGACGAGTGAGCGGGCTCCTGTGCGCGCATCGGAAAGGAGCGGTTTCGCACTTCGCCTTGGCTACATGCAGAATGCACTACGCCTACCTCTGAATACTATGTCCCTGCCTTTATTTCGAGC
>NW_011242839.1:0-341 GCF_000146605.3 Meleagris gallopavo | reverse complement strand
GAAGGGTCATGCCATAACACGCTCCATCTCCGCCTGTTAATTACAGAGTGCTGCAATCTGCCCCTGCAGTCACCATTCAGCAGGATCTAGATTCTGCAGAGAGTTAATGAAGTGAGGGAGGGCTGGAGACACAAAGTCTCAGCGGCTGGCGGGGGACAAGCGGCTTTCAAAGGGAAAGGATTTTGTTTGTTTTGTTTGTTTACAATACGAAGCAAAAACTTCAGCCTGGAGGCCCCAAAAATGCAGATCCCTGTGGCTAAGCCCAGGCAAGTCTTCGTGCCTTTTGGCACGTATGGGAACAGACAGGCTCACATTTCTGGATAGCACTCGATGCTGCAGTT
>NW_011242838.1:0-422 GCF_000146605.3 Meleagris gallopavo | reverse complement strand
CCCCTTAGGAGTGTATATTGTAGCTGTATCTATCTGTTGGAGGTTGGTGGAGTCTGCATGATAGCAACTAGGGACACTAACTGTGATAAGATTCATGGAGTGAACGCCACTCCCAAATTCTTACGCGAACGGGCTCATGACACTGAGAGCCCATTAAAACTGAGAAACAAGGGACCATCGGAGCCATCGAAGGATGAGAGGGGAAAAGGTATTATTTGCAAAATAGCCAAGGTTGGAAGCTACATATGAAGCAAGGGAGAACGTAAAATAAAATAGGAACAGGGGGCGAGAAAACTAAAAGACAAATATACATATATATATATATATTTAAAATAAGCTACAGAAATTGATTTTGCTTGGGTTTGTCAGGCACTCAGAACTATGCCACACACTGTGCACAGGGGTGGATGTGGAAATGCATC
>NW_011242837.1:0-553 GCF_000146605.3 Meleagris gallopavo | reverse complement strand
AATGAGCAGTTCTCAGACAAGATGGAAGCAAAATGGTGTTGGGTAGCTGAGCCTTCTCTGGTGGTAAGCAACATGGTGCACAGAGTGCAGCCATGTGCTCCGAGCAAGGAGCACAGGTTTGTGCAAGAGGCCCGGATGCAGGGCAGTGCCTTCATGACTGTATTGTGTCCAACAGGTGGCAGCAGAGCTGCGGTGCTCCCAAGTGCCGTAACAACTGCACGGAGATGTGTTGGTCTCTGTGGAAACAGCAAGGAAGTGGAATCTGCGTTTCCCGGCATGCCCCGGAACCTCACTTTGCTGACTGGTCATTGTCCGCCCAGCAGGTAAGGGCGATGCACACCCGCCAGCGTTTACCCATTCCACGAGCCCGGCACAATAGGGTTCCCCCAGAGCTCTGAATTGCGCTTCATGGTGCCCACAGAAGGCTGCCTATCCTCTTTGTTCTGTGTCTTGCTTGTCTCTGGTCTTGCACTGTTTTCACTATTACATTCTCTTGTCCTCCCGATTTTTGTGTTCCTTGCCCCATTCTCTTGGCCTAATGACCCCTTGGCTT
>NW_011242836.1:0-440 GCF_000146605.3 Meleagris gallopavo | reverse complement strand
GGGCTCTCTGACCAGCTGCATCAGGAAGTTATCCTCTATGCACTCCAGAAACCTCTGGAAACTGCTTCTTCTGTGCTGTGCTGTACTCCCAGCATATGTCAGGGAAGTTCAAGTCCCCCATGAGGACAAGGGCTGGCGACTGTGCAGCTCGTGCCAGCTGCTTATAGAATACCTCGTCTGTCTCTTCATCCCGGTTTGGAGGTCTATAACAGACGCCCACCAGGGTGCCAGTCTTGTCAGCCCTTCCTCTGATCTTTACCCAAAGGGATTCAACGTTTATCGTCCCCAGCCACAATCTCAGTAGCATAAAAGCATTCCCTAACGTAGAGAGCCACACCGCCACCCCGTCTTCCTTTGCCTGTCCTTCCTGAAGAGTTTGTAGCCATCCATTGCAGCGCTCCAGTCATGGGAGCAATCTCACCACGTTTCCGTTACGGCAA
>NW_011242835.1:0-414 GCF_000146605.3 Meleagris gallopavo | reverse complement strand
ATGGTATTTGTGGGAGGAAACTGCAGTTCCTGGCAGAAAAGGCATATTTTTGGGAGAAAGCGGCTATTTGCGGTATAAATGTCGTATATTTGTCGATAAAACTGGCATTTCTTGGAGAAAATATCATATTTTTGGGGAAAAATGTACTATTTCTTGGAAAAGGTGTCATTTTTAAGGGAGAAATCTGGTATTTCTGGAGAAAATGTCATGTTTGGGGATAAAATAGGTATTTCCTGGTGAAAAAACGTAGTGTCTTCGAGAATAAAACTGGAATTGCTGGAGCAAAATATCATATTTTTGGGAGAAAAACGCGTATTTCTTGAAGAAAATGTCATGTTTTGGTGGGCAAAATCTGATATTTCTGGGAGAAAACGTCATATTTCTTGTAGAAAATATGGTATTTGTGGGAGGAAA
>NW_011242834.1:0-562 GCF_000146605.3 Meleagris gallopavo | reverse complement strand
CTGAATGCCGACATGAATGTAGGCAACACAAAGCCAAGGGTCATTAGGCCAAGAGAATGGGGCAAGGAACACAAAAATAGGAAGGACAAGAGAATGTAATAGTGAAAACAGTGCAAGACCAGAGACAAGCAAGACACAGAACAAAGAGGATAGGCAGCCTTCTGGGCACCATGAAGCGCAATTCAGAGCTCTGGGGGAACCCTATTGTGCCGGGCTCTGGAATGGGTAAACGCTGGCGGGTGTGCATCGCCCTTACCTGCTGGGCAGACAATGACCAGTCAGCAAAGTGAGGTTCCGGGGCATGCCGGGAAATGCAGATTCCACTTCCTTGCTGTTTCCACCGAGACCAACACATCTCTCCGGGCAGTTGTTACGGCACTTGGGAGCACCGCAGCTCTGCTGCCACCTGTTGGACACAATACAGTCATGAAGGCACTGCCCTGCATCCGTGCCTCTTTCACAAACCTGTGCTCCTTGCTCGGAGCACATGGCTGCACTCTGTGCACCATGTTGCTTACCACCAGAGAAGGCTCAGGTACCCAACACCATTTTGGCTTCCATC
>NW_011242833.1:0-369 GCF_000146605.3 Meleagris gallopavo | reverse complement strand
TGGGAAGAAAACGTCCTATTTCTGGTTGAAAAATGGTATTTGTGGGAGGAAACTGCAGTTCCTGGCCGAAAATAGGCATATTTTTGGGAGAAAGCGGCTATTTGCGGTATAAAATGTCGTATATTTGCGATAAAACTGGCATTTCTTGGAGAAAATATCATATTTTTGGGGAAAAATCTACTATTTCTTGGAAAAGGTGTCATATCTAAGGGTAAGAAATCTGGTATTTCTGGAGAAAATGTCATGTTTGGGGATAAAATAGGTATTTCTGGTGAAAAACGTAGAGTCTTCGGTGATAAAACTGGAATTTCTGGAGCAAAATATCATATTTTGGGAGAAAGCTGCTATTTCTCGGAGAAAACGTCATAT
>NW_011242832.1:0-317 GCF_000146605.3 Meleagris gallopavo | reverse complement strand
CTGTTTTTTCTCTTTTTTTCTTTCCATGTTGCCCGTTGGCGCTTGGTTGGAGTTTCCCGGATCCAAATGCACTCTTCTGACCACGTGTGATGCCAAAGAAGAGGTAGGCTCCCAAACAGGCTTTGCAGAGTGCTGTCCATGTCATGGAATTTCTAGTACCAAGAGTTTGTGTTTCTAAGCAACGTTGTTCAGTTCTGTATGTGAAGCTTTCTTCTTTCTTCTAGGATTGGCGCCTCCACTATCATATTCTCCACCATCATAGGCGTTTTGGGCTGCCCAATTTTCCGCGTTGAACGTGTCCTGTTCCTCGGTAAGGT
>NW_011242831.1:0-431 GCF_000146605.3 Meleagris gallopavo | reverse complement strand
AGAAAGCAGAGAGGGCTCAGCACTCCCAGCCGGGCCGGGCAGCAGGCTGCCGGTGCCAGCGTCACAATGGGCAGCGGCCAGCACCGGCCACGCTGTCATCGCGTCGCCGTGGCGACGTTTGTGACACGGGCACCCGGGAGGGGTATAAAGGCAGAGCGCGGCGGTGGGTCCCGCATCCTGAAGGAGTCATCTGGCAGAGTAGCAGACGCATCTGAAGGATGAGCTCCGGCATGGCTGGCGCCAACAAGGAGCGACCCGCCGGCGCGAGGCGGAACAGGAGGAGCGAGGTCGGCCCCGCAGCGGGGCGTGCCTCCAGTCCGACGTGCACCGACACCAAAGGTACACGGGTCCACGGCCAGCACAGGAGCGGTGCTGCAGCCAACCTCGGCACGGAGACGGCACTTTCCATCTGCCGCCTGGCTCCCGCCTGG
>NW_011242830.1:0-476 GCF_000146605.3 Meleagris gallopavo | reverse complement strand
CAAAGTGAGGTTCCGGGGCATGCCGGGAAATGCACATTCCACTTCCTTGCTGTTTCCACCGAGACCAACACATCTCTCCGTGCAGTTGTTACGGCACTTGGGAGCACCGCAGCTCTGCTGCCACCTGTTGGACACAATACAGTCATGAAGGCACTGCCCTGCATCCGGGCCTCTTGCACAAACCTGTGCTCCTTGCTCAGAGCACATGGCTGCACTCTGTGCACGATGTTGCTTACCACCAGAGAAGGCTCAGATACCCAACACCATTTTGGCTTCCATCTTGTCTGATAACTGCTCATTATGCACAGCCCTCTTCTTTGGTTGGTGAGGTGGGACTGCCATTGCTTTCTCATGGAATGGGAGATCAGGTTCTGGACCACCTGAGGACCCAAACATCCACGAGTCTTTGGGTCATGACGAGATGAGTCCCAGAGTTCCGAGGGAATTCACCGCTGCAGTCACCGAGCCACTCTCCA
>NW_011242829.1:0-399 GCF_000146605.3 Meleagris gallopavo | reverse complement strand
TTTAGAAGCAATCATTTGATAATGCTAGGAATATCCCATCTGGAAAGGAAAATGGTTTCCAAAGTGTTTGTTGCACTGAGTGGGGCGGCAAGCAGAGAAAGGGGGTCCAGACATGGAAATGTGTCTGCAATGTGCCTCACTGCGATGGATGAAGTGGTTATTGACTTGGACTGATTCTACCCAGAGAAAGGTGGCAAATCAAGGAATTTATCATAGAAAGCTGTAAAGCAGGACATTAAAACAGACTTTAGGTTTAAATATATACAGCAACAACAAACAAACCAAACAAACCAAAAAAAGAGAATTAATTTGTTTTCATCTGCTGGTTACATTCCAGAAGGTGAAGTTTGTTTTTTCCTCTTGAACTAAGCTTTGGAGAGGACGAATTACGCACCATAT
>NW_011242828.1:0-316 GCF_000146605.3 Meleagris gallopavo | reverse complement strand
CCGTCATCCTTGGCATTTCCTTCCATGTTCTCTTGGCCCTTGCCCTTTGCCTGGCATCCCTTGCCCTCCTGTTTTTGTGGCAACACCTGGGCGGGGTGCAGCCCTGCGAGCACAGCTGGGGGCAGTTTGGCTGTGGAGTGGGGCAGAGCCAGGCTCCACCCTCCTGATCCCATTTAAGGGCTGGGAAGAGTAGGGGCAGCATGTGAACCTGGGGAGTGCTTCCTTTGGAGTATGCCTTGTTCTTTGGTGATGGAGTGAGTTTTGGGTTTTTTTTTCTTCCTCCATTGTGGAGCTGCTCTCTCTCTTTCTTAGCAGG
>NW_011242827.1:0-351 GCF_000146605.3 Meleagris gallopavo | reverse complement strand
GGTGAAAAACGTAGAGTCTTCGGTGATAAAACTGGAATTTCTGGGGGCAGAATATCGTATTTGGGAGAAAGCTACTATTTCTCGGAGAAAACGTCATATTTCTAGGTTGAAAAACGGTATTGATGGGAGAAAACGTCCTATTTCTGGTTGAAAAATGGTATTTGTGGGAGGAAACTGCAGTTCCTGGCAGAAAATGGCTTACTTTCGGGAGAAAGCGGCTATTTGCGGTATAAAATGTCGTATATTTGCGATAAAACTGGCATTTCTTGGAGAAAATATCATATTTTTGGGGAAAAATCTACTATTTCTTGGAAAAGGTGTCATATTTAAGGGAAGAAATCTGGTATTTCT
>NW_011242826.1:0-421 GCF_000146605.3 Meleagris gallopavo | reverse complement strand
ATTTTTCACCCAGAAATACCAGCTTTCTCCCTGAAATATTACATTTTGTTCCAGAAATACCAGCTTTCTCACCCAAAACACGTTTCCTACCAGAAATAACAAGGATTCTCCCCCAAGAATGTAGACATTTTCTGCCAGGAATTGCAGTTTTCTCCAGAAATATCACATTTTCTCACAGAAATACCGGTTTTCCCTCCGAAAATAGGACATCTTCTCTCAGAAACGGCAGTTTCCCCCCCCCAAAAATACGCCATTTTCACCCAGAAATTGCAGGATTCTCCCCAGAAATATCACGTTTTCTTCCAGAAAATAGCAGATTTCTCCATGAAAATATGACATTTTGGAACAGAAAATACCAGTTCTCTCACAACAAAAAAAATCAGCGTTTTCTACCAGAAAATACCAGTTTTCTCCCGGAAAT
>NW_011242825.1:0-381 GCF_000146605.3 Meleagris gallopavo | reverse complement strand
GAAAAACTGGTATTTCTGGTAGAAAACGCTGATTTTGTTGTGAGAGAACTGGTATTTCTGTTCCAAAATGTCATATTTCATGGAGAAATCTGCATTTTCCGGAAGAAAACGTGCTATTTCTGGGGAGAATACTGCAATTTCTGGGTGAAAATGGCGTATTGTGGGGGGGGAAACTGCCGTTTCTGAGAGAAGATGTCCTATTTTCGGAGGGAAAACCGGTATTTCTGTGAGAAAATGTGATATTTCTGGGAGAAAACTGCAATTCCTGGCAGAAAACGTCACATTCTTGGGGGAGAATCCTTGTATTTCTGGTAGGAAACGTGTTTTGGGTGAGAAAGCTGGTATTTCTGGAACAAAATGTAATATTTCAGGGAGAAAAGC
>NW_011242824.1:0-332 GCF_000146605.3 Meleagris gallopavo | reverse complement strand
TCCCCAGGTTCAGATGCTGCCCCTACTCTTCCCAGCCCTTCAATGGGGATCAGGGAGGGGTGGAGCCTGGCTCCGCCCCACTCCACAGCCAAACTGCCCCCCAGCTGTGCTCGCAGGGCTACACCCCGCCCCAGGTGTTGCCACAAAAACAGGAGGGCAAGGGAATGCCCCAGGCAAAGGCAAGGGCCAAGAGAACATGGAAGGAAATGCCAAGGATGACGGCCCAGACAATACGGCAGGGAATGCCAAAACTGAATGCCGACATGAATGTGGCAACACAAAGCCAAGGGGTCATTAGGCCAAGAGAATGGGGCAAGGACACACAATCGGGA
>NW_011242823.1:0-435 GCF_000146605.3 Meleagris gallopavo | reverse complement strand
GCATCACAAAGCCACAGCCCAGGAAGCTTGGGATTATCATGAGCAGCATCCAGGATGCTAGAGAGATTTGCTCCCAGACCAAATGGTAGCTGCTGACATCCCAAAGGCAGACAAAACGGGAACAAGCCTGGAGCTCTGCTTCATGCACCCCACAGCCTCAGCGTTGCCTAAGCCTGAGGTGCCTTGTGTTTGTTGCATTCATCCCAGTCTGTGTGAATGAAGACTCCACAGGCAGTCAAGGTGTTGAGTGAGCACTAGTGTGCTTTTATTATTATATAAAATTCAGGAGGGCGTGAGAGGTCTGGGTAAAGATGGGAATCATCCTCCCTTGGATGGAAAGGTCACGGAGAGAGCGGCTCAGAGCCCTCAGTGTTGCTGCCCGGTGCCTGGGACTGGAGGCCTGATTGTAAGTCCCCCTCCAAGAGGCTCTGCTTC
>NW_011242822.1:0-438 GCF_000146605.3 Meleagris gallopavo | reverse complement strand
TCCCAAAAATATGCAGTTTTCTGCCAGGAACTGCACTTTCCTCCCACAAATACCATTTTTTCTACAATAAATAGGACCTTTTTTCCCAGAAATACCAGATTTTGCCCCCAAAACATGACATTTTTCTTCAAGAAATACGAGTTTTCTCCCGAAATTATGATATTCTGCCCCAGAAATTCCAGTTTTATTCTCCAAGACACTACGTTTTCACCAGAAATACCTATTTTATCCCCAAACATGACATTTTCTCCAGAAATACCAGATTTCTTCCCTTAAATATGACACCTTTTCCAAGAAATAGTAGATTTTCCCCAAAAATATGATATTTCTCCAAGAAATGCCAGTTTATCGCAAATATACGACATTTTTATACCGCAAATACCCGCTTTTCTCCCAAAATATGCCATTTTCGGCCAGGAACTGCAGTTTTCCTCCCAC
>NW_011242821.1:0-557 GCF_000146605.3 Meleagris gallopavo | reverse complement strand
GTGGAAGCGAAAACCAGCTCTAATAAGGCATTTGCAAGTTCGAGGAGCGACAGCTGTAGTGCTCTCAGGGAGAGCGTTTCAGAAAAGTTGGGGAGAGATCCTTTCAGGACTGCGGAGAAAAACCCCCCACTCGCAGGTAGTGCAGGAGGCTGAATTCGCACTTGTCGGCATCGGAATCGCACTCCTTCGCTCTCACGCGTAGAAAGCGGCATTCGCGCTGAACTGCTCCGGAGACTTTGCCGTAGCTGGCCGAGAAATCGCGTTTCTCCCCGAACGCCGCTTTCAGCCGTCAGCAGCGGTCTCGTGTTTCTCGCTTGCCGAGAACGGGCCACTTCAGCCGGCTGCTTTTCTCCGACGAGTGAGCGGGCTCCTGTGCGCACATCGGAAAGGAGCGGTTTGCACTTCGCCTTGGCTACATGCAGAATGCACTACGCCTACCTCTGAATACTATGTCTCTGCCTTTATTTCGAGCCACAATTCATTCTAGTCAGGTTTTCCACTGCGACACATCTGCATTCAGAGAGGAAAAGAGTGGAAGGGAAACAAGCTCTAATAAG
>NW_011242820.1:0-439 GCF_000146605.3 Meleagris gallopavo | reverse complement strand
GAAAACTGCCATTTCTGAGAGTTAAATAGCACATTTCCGGGAGAAAACTGGTATTTTCTGGTAGAAAACGCTGATTTTTTTGTTGTGAGAGAACTGGTATTTCTGTTCCAAAATGTCATATTTCACGGAGAAATCTGCTCTTTCTGGAAGAAAACGTGATATTTCAGGGGAGAATCCTGCAATTTTCTGGGGTGAAAATGGCGTATTTTGGGGGGGGAAACTGCCGTTTCTGAGAGAAGATGTCCTATTTTCGGAGGGAAAACCGGTTATTCTGTGAGAAAATGTGATATTTTCTGGGAGAAAACTGCAATTCCTGGCAGAAAATGTCACATTCTTGGGGGAGAATCCTTGTATTTCTGGTAGGAAACGTGGTTTTGGGTGAGAAAACTGGTATTCTGGAACAAAATGTAATATTTCAGGGAGAAAGCTGGTTATTTCT
>NW_011242819.1:0-307 GCF_000146605.3 Meleagris gallopavo | reverse complement strand
AAAAAATAAAAAAAAATCACTCACTCCATCACAAGAACAAGGCATACTCCAAAGGAAGCACTCCCCAGGTTCAGATGCTGCCCCTACTCTTCCCAGCCCTTCAATGGGATCAGGGAGGGGTGGAGCCTGGCTCTGCCCCACTCCACAGCCAAACTGCCCCCAGCTGTGCTCGCAGGGCTGCACCCCGCCCCAGGTGCGGGTTCCACAAAACAGGAGGGCAAGGGAATGCCCAGGCAAAGGCAAGGGCCAAGAGAACATGGAAGGAAATGCCAAGGATGACGGCCCAGACAATACGGCAGGGAACGCC
>NW_011242818.1:0-436 GCF_000146605.3 Meleagris gallopavo | reverse complement strand
GGAAAAGTGTCAGAAATGGCCCTGCTAAATGTCAAGAAGAGCCGAGGAGGAGCAGGAGGTGGATCGGAAGGAGGAGCAGGAGGAGGAGCAAGAGAGGGGCAGGCTGAGATGGTAGAAAGATGAGGAACGGGAGGAGGAGGAGCCAGAGACGGGGGGAGCGGGAGGAGGCTGTGGTGCTCCAGGAGCTGGGGCAGAGCTTCCCCTGCCGCCCGAGGAGGAGAGCATGGCAGAGCAGGCTGATGTGTCCCGAGGGAAGCAGCAGCTCTCCGTTTTGCCGGTGCGGGTGCAGGGGAGAAGGGTTAGGTGGGAGGCGTGTCAGGGGAGGAACTGTGACGAACCGTCCGTGACGGCTGTGGGTCCCGAGGCACGTGGGGAGGTGAGGTCCGAGCACTGCGTATAAAGGAGAGAAAGTGAGCCTGGGAAGGAGCAAGAGGGG
>NW_011242817.1:0-395 GCF_000146605.3 Meleagris gallopavo | reverse complement strand
CATGGTGGATGTGCTGGCCCTTTCAAGGTGAGCCTGGCTCAGACTCTGAGCAACTTGATCTAGCTGTGGATGGTCAGCATGGGGGAGTCGGATCACATCGCAAACCTACCTGCATACAAGCAGCGCACCAACATGGGGTGCATGATGTTCATTACCTGCTGGACACATCTCACACCACTGACTGGAGGAGCCCAGGCAATCCTTCAACTCCATCAGGCTGCAAAATGAAAATCCGAAGAGACGCAGAACATAATTTAAAACACAACGAGGATGCACACAATGCCCTTAAAAAACACCCACCGCATGGATGCAATTAGCACATAGCCCTATTAATGACAGCCATCCAGCTTGAGATCCTCCAGAAAAGCAGAGCTCACAGCTCTGAAATCAAGCAG
>NW_011242816.1:0-354 GCF_000146605.3 Meleagris gallopavo | reverse complement strand
ATGTGCTAATTGCATCCATGCGGTGGGTGTTTTTAAGGGCATTGTGTGCATCCTTGTTGTGTTGTAAATTATGTTCTGCGTCTCTTCTGATTTCATTTTGCAGCCTGATGGAGTTGAAGGATTGCCTGGGCTCCTCCAGTCAGTGGTGTGAGATGTGTCCAGCAGGTAATGAACATCATGCACCCCATGTTGGTGCGCTGCTTGTATGCAGGTAGGTTTGTCGATGTGATCCGACCTCCCCCACCTGCTCGACCATCCACAGCTAGATCAAGTTGCTCAGAGTCTGAGCCAGGCTCACCTTGTAAGGGCCAGCACATCCACCATGTCTCTGGCAACCTGTGCCGCTGCCTCAGC
>NW_011242815.1:0-343 GCF_000146605.3 Meleagris gallopavo | reverse complement strand
TTTTCTTCTTTAGTTCTGTCTCTATGTCTTCACAGTACATGATGATTCTCCTCTAGTACTTTCTTCCCCTTTTTGTCCTTACTTGTTTTTTTGTTTGTTTGTTTGTTTTGTTTGGTTGTTTGGTTGGTGGTTTTTTTTTTGTGATGAGAAATCCCTCAAAGCTGTGGTGTTTTGATAGCTGCATCCTTTGACATATATCTAATTCCTTTCACATCAACTTTGTATATAATGTACCTTTCCCACACCACTGACTGCAACTGGTTTTCCTACAAACTTCTTAAAAGGCGCACATCTTATTTCACATGTCCTTCCCTCAGTTGCTCCTCATTGTTGGCTATAGACT
>NW_011242814.1:0-331 GCF_000146605.3 Meleagris gallopavo | reverse complement strand
ATATGACAGTTTTCCTGACAGAAAATTTGAAAATTTCCCCCAGAAACACTAGCTTTCTCCAGAATTAGGACATTTCCTGCCAGAAATAACACTTTTCTAGCCCAAAGTAGGACATTTTCTCCCAGAATTACCAGTTTTCTCACCCAAAATACGATCTTTCCTGCCAGAAATGCCAGATTTCTCACCCCAAGTAGGACATTTTCTGCCAGAAAATGCCTCTTTTCTCAAGAAAAACATGACATTTTCTGCCAGAAATGCCTCTTTTCTCAAGAAAAAGATGACATTTCCTGCCAGAAATGCCAGGTTTCTCCCCGAAAATATGACATTTTCT
>NW_011242813.1:0-358 GCF_000146605.3 Meleagris gallopavo | reverse complement strand
CTCTCTCTCTCTCTCTCTCTCTCTCTCTCTCTCTCTCTCTCTCTCTCTCTCTCTCTCTCTCTCTCTCTCTCTCTCTCTCTCTCTCTCTCTCTCTCTCTCTCTCTCTCTCTCTCTCTCTCTCTCTCTCTCTCTCTCTCTCTCTCTCTCTCTCTCTCTCTCTCTCTCTCTCTCTCTCTCTCTCTCTCTCTCTCTCTCTCTCTCTCTCTCTCTCTCTCTCTCTCTCTCTCTCTCTCTCTCTCTCTCTCTCTCTCTCTCTCTCTCTCTCTCTCTCTCTCTCTCTCTCTCTCTCTCTCTCTCTCTCTCTCTCTCTCTCTCTCTCTCTCTCTCTCTCTCTCTCTCTCTCTCTCTCTCCTCCACT
>NW_011242812.1:0-577 GCF_000146605.3 Meleagris gallopavo | reverse complement strand
ATTACTCAGAATGACAGAGTCAGAGAGTTTTACGGGTTACAAGGGATCTTTGGGGATCATCTAGTCCAATTCCCTGCTAAAGCGGGTTCCCTGCACTAGGTTCCACAGGAAAGCGTCCGGGTGGGTGAGTCTCCGGAGAGGGAGACTCCACATGAACCTCGGGCTATCTTTTTCCTGTGCTTGCCAAACTCAAAGCAAAGAAGTTATTCCTCGTGTTCATATGGAACTTCTACGTTTTGATTTGTGCCCACTGCCCCTTGTCCTGTCACCGAGCACTATTTGGAAGAGCCTGGCTCCATTCACTTGACTCCCACCAATGGGATATTTATAAACATCAATAAGATCCTCTCTCAGTCTTCACCTCTCCAGGCTGAACTGTCGCGGGGCTCTCGGCCTTTCCGCATACAGGAGGTGCTCCAGACCCCTCATCGTCTTGGTGGCCCTCCACTGGGCTCTCTCTACAAGTTCCCTGTTCTTCTTGAACTGAGGAGCACAGAAGTCGGACACATCAATCCTGATGTGGCCTCAGCAGGGTAGAGCAGAGGGGGAGGGTCGCCTCCCTCCGCCTGCTGGCCAC
>NW_011242811.1:0-433 GCF_000146605.3 Meleagris gallopavo | reverse complement strand
CCCTATTAATTACAGCCATCCAGCTTGAGATCCTCCAGAAAAGCAGAGCTCACAGCTCTGAAATCAAGCAGGAATCACTCATCCCATTCTAAGGGCTCACCCCACACCCCAAAGGAAGCAGTCTCCAGATTCAGATGCTGCTCTTACACCTAGCAGCCCTTCAGTGCACTTGAGATCCCCCAAAAAAGACAAGATCACAGCCCTGAAAGAAAAAAGAAACCACTTACCCCATTCCAAGGACCAAATACTCCCCCACACTCTCAAGTGAAGGAAGCAGCTTCCAGGTCCAAATACCTACCAGCCCTTAAGTACGCTCAGGGTTCCCTGCTAAGAAAGAGAGAGAGCAGCTCCACAATGGAGGAGAAAAAAAATTAAAAAAAAAAAAAAAATAACAACTACACTACCATCACCAAAGAACAAGGCATACTCCAAA
>NW_011242810.1:0-320 GCF_000146605.3 Meleagris gallopavo | reverse complement strand
CTGTGGATAGGTCAGCATGGGGCAGTCGGATCACATCGCAAACCTACCTGCGTACAAGCAGCGCACCAACATGAGGTGCATGATGTTCATTACCTGCTGGACACATCTCACACCACTGACTGGAGGAGCCCAGGCAATCCTTCAACTCCATCCAGGCTGCAAAATGAAATCAGAAGAGACGCAGAACATCATTTACAACACAACAAGGATGCACACAATGCCCTTAAAAAACACCACCGCATGGATGCAATTAGCACATAGCCCTATTAATTACAGCCATCCAGCTTGAGATCCTCCAGAAAAGCAGAGCTCACAGCTCT
>NW_011242809.1:0-473 GCF_000146605.3 Meleagris gallopavo | reverse complement strand
CCTGACACCGGACTGGGAGGGAGTTCCAGCTGGAGATGAAGGGACAGTGGAGCTGGGAGAGGCAACGAGAGAGATTCCTTGCCCGAGCAAACAGGAATCTCAGCAATAGTTCCAGTCCGCTCCGTTCTGCCATCCCAGAGGCCAAAGGTCTTCAACCTCGTCTGGAAGACCTGGAGCGTGAACTCCAAGCCATGAAAGAGGTCCGTGGGAACAGTCGTGAGTGCTGCTTTCTGTCAGAGGCCGGCCCTGACAGTGAGAGCGGAGGATCAGCAGCAGAGCATTTGTCCTTCACCCTCCGTTCCCCGCGACAAGGATCACCAATAATTCGAAGATTCTTAGCTCGCCACAGCTACAATCCTTTTGAGGACCCTAATGAGGACCCAGAAAACGAGCTTCCTCTGACCGCCGGACAATACGTCTATGTCTTTGGAGATGTGGATGAGAATGGCTGGTTTCTGGGAGAGCTGACGGAT
>NW_011242808.1:0-489 GCF_000146605.3 Meleagris gallopavo | reverse complement strand
CCCATCTGTGTGGCGTGGGGGGAGAGAGAGGCAGCGGGCCTTTGGGGGCCGGGTCGGGGGGGCGTGTGGGGGCTGCAGACTGTCACTGAGACACGAGATGTCTCTGCAGAGCTGGAAGGTCAGGAGACTCAACAGATACAAGGGCTCCCATCGTGCTCCTGAGCGCCCCTCCTCTCCTGGCTGCACGCTGGTGGCAGGTGGAGGCAGGAACAAAGGGCAGGAGCAAGGGCAGAGAACCTCTTGGCTTTTTCAATCTCCCTAGAAAAAGAAAAACAAAACAAAAAATCTTTCACATATGCATGGGATCTGTTGAGTCCCAGCCTGAAGCACTGGTGGAGCACCTGCAGAAAGGAGCTGCTCAGCCCTGGGAGCACAGGTGAAGGCAATTCAGCTGTGTGACGGAAGGGCTGGAGCCTGGCTGCACCTCTCTCAGAGCTCATGCAAGGGCTGACTGCAGCTGGGGAAGGATCTCCTTCTGGAGGTCCCTCC
>NW_011242807.1:0-342 GCF_000146605.3 Meleagris gallopavo | reverse complement strand
GACCTTCATTCATACAGTGACACCATCACTTCTAGCACGAGCTGACCTGCAAAACAGAGGGAAGAAAGTGGGATGACACCAAACACGGAGAGAACGTGTTTTAACAACACACCAGTACACAAAGAAATGGAAACCTGGCCCGGCCGTGACGGCCCCGGCCCCCGGCCCCTCCCCCCTGCACCAGCACACACACACACACACACACAACAAAAAGCAAATAAGAAAGCCATAACATAAGTAACAGCAGAAACACCAGTGCAATGGGAGTATATTAAGAAGGTAGGAAAAGGACTGCCCACCACTCACCTCCAAGGATTTACACCCACAGAACAACCCACAGTG
>NW_011242806.1:0-523 GCF_000146605.3 Meleagris gallopavo | reverse complement strand
GAAGGCAGCTTTTAACATGGGGAGAGAGCAACAGAGCAAAGGGGAAGAGTTTTCAACAAAAAGAGTGGACATTTAGTTCAGGTACCAGAGAGAAATTTATCAGTGAGAGGGTGATGAGGTGCTGGAACAGCCGCCCAGAGAGGCTGTGGATGCCCCGTCCATCCCTGTGGATGAGGGGTTCAAGGCCAGGCTGGCTGGGGCGCTGGGCAGCCCCAAAAGAGGGGAACTGATCCCATGGATCGAGCCGTGCTGGAGCCCGGCAGAGTCAGGCAAAGTGCGCCTTTGCTTCTCGCTTTGCTCAAATCATCAGCGGCGCTGTGCTGAGCTGCTGCCCGCAGCTGGAATCCCCAAGGCCGTTTCCCACGTCCCTGCCTGTCCCCCGTGCGGAGCTCCCGGAGCTGGCTCCCGAGCCTCCTGACATCGTACGTTTCAAGAAAGACCACGAAACAACTCTCCCCGTCACGGGACACGAGGGGATGCGGGGGAACGAGCCTTCAGAGCCACAGGGAGATCCGCATCTCGT
>NW_011242805.1:0-495 GCF_000146605.3 Meleagris gallopavo | reverse complement strand
ATGTTAGAGCCAGGAGAGGGCACCAAACAACAGCGACAGCAACTGCTCTCAGCATTGCAATTCTTTGTCATTGCAGACAGTTACCCTTTCCATCACAGATAAACAAAAACATGCCTATTACAGCAACTTTTTGTAGATGTTGACTGTGCATGTAATCATGAAAAATCCTATGCATTACGTTAAAGTTTACAGTCCCTAGAGACTGAATATCCTGATTTATGTAGATTTAGGGATCAGGTATTCTTTGATGTGATAATACAAGTGCAAGAGAACTTAAGTTCTGAGACTTTGAAAGAAGTCTAGTGAAATGAATTGGGCTGTGCAGACACAGTGGCTGTGTCACACAAGCCTCTTGGGGTATCTCAGGCTGAAACACATTTTGTGAAACTGTTTCAGTGATTTTACACTTGTGAATTCTCTATCCACGTAGAAAGACAACACAAGGACTGAAAGTGAGAAAATCTCCAGGTGACAGTTAAAGGGCCGCAGGATTCA
>NW_011242804.1:0-361 GCF_000146605.3 Meleagris gallopavo | reverse complement strand
GAGAGCCAACTTCGATCTCTTCCGGGACCTACTTGGAGCTATCCCGTGGGCTCGGGTGTTAGAAGGAAAGGGGGCCCCTGAGAGCTGGTCAGCATTTAAACAGCTCTTCTTCCAAGCTCGGGATCTGTGTGTCCCTGTGAGCAAGAAATCGGGAAAAGGTGGCAGGAGACCTGTGTGGATGAGCAAGGAGCTCATGTGCAAGCTCAAAGGAAAGACGAAGGTCCATGAAATGTGGAAAAAGGGTCTGACCACTTGGGAAGAATATAGGAATGTAGTCAGGCCTGCAGGGATGCAATGAGGAAGGCTAAAGCCGCCTGGAATTGAATCTGGCTAAAGCGATAAAGGATAATAAAAAAGTTTT
>NW_011242803.1:0-495 GCF_000146605.3 Meleagris gallopavo | reverse complement strand
CCTGTGCCACCTGCCTCAGCACCCTCACTGTAGAAGACATTTTCCTTAGATTTCACCTCCATTTTCCCTTGTTCTTTCCTTTAGGTATTGAAAGGCTGTTACCAGGTCCTTGAGCCTTCACTTCTCCAGCGGCTGAACAGCCCAGCTCTCCTTGCTTACAGGAGAGGGGTTCCATCCTTGGGTTCGTGTTTGTGGCTGTACTCTGGATGCACTCGCACAGCTCCATGTCTCCCTGCACTGAGGACTCCACATCTGGACGCAGCACTGCAGGTGAGGCCTGACCAGCGCAGAGCAGAGGGATGGGGATCTCCTCCCTTCGCCCGCTGACTGCGCATCTTTGGATGCAGCCCAGGATACGGTTGGCTTTCTGGGCAGGAAGGGCCCACTGCTGGCTTGTGTCCAGCTCCCACCCACCAGTACTCCCAGGCCGTATGGAGCAGGACTACGCTCAGTCCTTTCATCCCCTAGCATGTTTTGGTGGTGGGTGTTCCCTCA
>NW_011242802.1:0-511 GCF_000146605.3 Meleagris gallopavo | reverse complement strand
TAAAACTCCTGCTACCACAATTAAAGATGTGAGTATGGATGCTACCACTCGTTCCATTTTACCAAACCAAGATTCCAGCCATCTTGCAATTGAAATGTCTGTTCCTGAATTCTCTACGAGTTCATTGGCCAGAGTAGTGAGTCCTTGCAGTGCTCTAGTTGTGGTGCCATCTGGGGCTGTGTTGTTGGGACTAAGGGTGCAACACTGACTGCCTGGCATCACACATACTCCTCTCTTTTCAACCAATATCATATCTAATGCTATCCTGTATTTCCATGCCGTGCTACTAGTGATGTCTAATTGTTCTGCAATCCTTTTTATAGCATTTCTCGTATAATTTATGAACCTCTGCTGATTGTAGTAAATATAATAGATCCAATCTATATTTTTACTAATAGTTACCCACCAAAATAATGAAGACTAAAACCCTGCTGCAAGTTGGCTCCTTGCTTTATGTTTGTCAGGGACACCCGTGGGTACCCCAATAGAATATATAAATATCCTATCAGTA
>NW_011242801.1:0-342 GCF_000146605.3 Meleagris gallopavo | reverse complement strand
AAGGAAAAACCCTCTAATAAGACACCTGGAAAGTTTCGAGGAGAAGTACAGATTGTTAGTGCTCTCAGGGAGCACGTGACAGAAAAAGTGGGGAGTGAATCCTTTCAGGACTTTCGGAGAAAAAAACCCCCCACTCGCAGGTACTGCAGGAGGCTGAATTCGCACTTGTCGGCATCGGAATCGCACTCCTTCGCTCTCACGCGTTGAAAGCGGCATTCGCGCTGAACCGCTCCGGAGACTTTGCCGTAGATGGCCGAGAAATCGCGTTTCTCCCCGAATGCGGCTTTCAGACCGTCATCAGCGGTCTCGTATTTGTCGCTTGCCGGGAACGGGCCACTTCAG
>NW_011242800.1:0-338 GCF_000146605.3 Meleagris gallopavo | reverse complement strand
AAGGTTACAAAGTGTTCCTAGCCCAAAACTTAGGGGCTTTTTAACTTTATTTATTTATTAATTTATTTATTTATCTTGAATGCTTTGGATGAACACCAGGATTTCTCTGGATATTTCACTTTTGGATCCTGTTGGACAGAAGTTCACACCTTGCGGAAATGGCACTGAAAATAGATCTAGACTCCTCTATACACTGATAAGGTTCTTATAAGACTCTACTGGGCTAAACAGCAGCTCTGTGTTTTGCATTGTACGGAGTAAAAATACCTGCTAAGCAGAGAGGACTAACCGCAAACCTTTCTCAAATTTTGAAATGATTTCCCACTTTGCTTCTTTTC
>NW_011242799.1:0-345 GCF_000146605.3 Meleagris gallopavo | reverse complement strand
CCCCTGATATATGACATTTTCTCCTAGAAATAACAGTTTTCTCCAATTATAGATGACGTTTTCTCCCAGACATACAAGCTTTCTCCCAGAAATAGGATATTTTGTGCCAGAAATTACCAGTTTTCTCCTGACAAACACAACGTTTTCTACCAGAAATTCCAGTTTAGTCCCCAAAAATACGGCATTTTCTCCCAGAAATACCAGTTCTCTGCCCAGAAACATGACTTTTTCTCCCGGATATACCAGTTTTCTTCCTCAAAATATGACCTTTCTCCCAGAAATATCCGTTTCGTTCCCAAAAATATGGCAATGTCTCTCAGAAATATCAGCTTTCTCCCAGAAATA
>NW_011242798.1:0-481 GCF_000146605.3 Meleagris gallopavo | reverse complement strand
CAGGCAGGACTAGAGAAAAAAAAAGAAAAAGCTGTTTGCAGCAAGACGTACTACTGAGTAACTCTGAGCGTTTGGAATTCCAGAAGACATTAATAAACAGCAACTGAAGAGGACTGTTTCAAATTACTCATGGGAAATCTGTGCTTTTTACTAACCAATCTCAACCTACTACCATGGTTGCTGCTACTGAAACTTTTACTGTTCAAGAAGTCATCTTTTAGTTCCATGCTCTGAGACAACCAGAATAGTGCTCTCAGTCTTTGAAATTTAACAGACAGATCTATAATATAAACCCTATAGATCCAGATTTCTCTCGTGCAGGATTACGGCTGGCTTTGAAACCTGCAGCACATTCAGTGAGTGGGGGCCACGTGTTTCCCACATAGCTGGATTTGGGCTTTGGCACAAAACACAGTTCTTTGCAGTTGCTCTCTTTGGAACAGCACCAACCTACCTGTTAAGGGAGCTTCCTGAAGATTCT
>NW_011242797.1:0-394 GCF_000146605.3 Meleagris gallopavo | reverse complement strand
TTTTTTTATTTTATTTTACGTTGTCCCGCGTATTTGTTCTTCTTTTGTTTTTTTAAATTGTTTGTTTTTTATTTGTTTACTTTATTTGTTTGTTTATTTTATTTTATTTTATTTTGTCTTGCTTATTTATCGGCTCGCTCGCTCGCTCGCTCGCTCATTTATTTTATTTATTCATTCATTCATTCATTCATTCATTCATTCATTCATTCATTCATTCATTCATTCATTCATTCCTCGTGTTTTATTTCTTATCGATTTTTTCCCCTTTTTTAATTTTCGTTTTATCGATCTTTAGGTGTTCCGTCCCCGTCCCCGCCCCGCCCCGTCCCGTCCCGTCCCGTCCCCGGTTTCGCGATTTGTTGATTGATTGATTGATTGATTGGATTTTTTTGTT
>NW_011242796.1:0-402 GCF_000146605.3 Meleagris gallopavo | reverse complement strand
GTGCATTTCCCGGCATGCCCCGGAACCTCACTTTGCTGACTGGTCATTGTCTGCCCAGCAGGTAAGGCGATGCACACCCGCCAGCGTTTACCCATTCCAGAGCCCGGCACAATAGGGTTCCCCCAGAGCTCTGAATTGCGCTTCATGGTGCCCAGAAGGCTGCCTATCCTCTTTGTTCTGTGTCTTGCTTGTCTCTGGTCTTGCACTGTTTTCACTATTACATTCTCTTGTCCTCCTATTTTTTCGTGTTCCTTGCCCCATTCTCTTGGCCTAATGACCCCTTGGCTTTGTGTTGCCACATTCATGTCGGCATTCAGTTTTTGGCGTTCCCTGCCGTATTGTCTGGGCCGTCATCCTTGGCATTTCCTTCCATGTTCTCTTGGCCCTTGCCTTTGCCTGGGC
>NW_011242795.1:0-321 GCF_000146605.3 Meleagris gallopavo | reverse complement strand
CAAGGTAGCATTACTGGGAGGTAATGTCATTGTATTGGAGAAGGGTGGTATTTCTTGGGGAGAATGTGTTCGTTTTGGAAGCCAACGGTGTACTTTGGGGGAAAAAGCGGCCTTTCTGGGAGAAAGCGTCCTAGTTTGGGGAGAAAGTGTCATAGTGCGGAGTGTGGTGTAGCAGATTAGGGGAACTGGGAGGTATTCCTAAGAGAACTGTCATTTCTGGGTGAAAGGTCTTATGTGGGGGGAAAGTGAGGAATGTGTGAGAAAGCTGGTGTTTCTGGGAGTAAATGCCATCTTTGGGGCTAGGAAATGGTCTTTCTGGTG
>NW_011242794.1:0-530 GCF_000146605.3 Meleagris gallopavo | reverse complement strand
GATTGTTTCCCAAAACAGTAAATCTGTAGTGAAAATAGTTTTAATCTAATTTGATTATTACTGAGATTTATATTTTAAGTTAATTCCTGTTTGATTATAATGTCTAGCAAAAAACTTCTTTTGCACTTTATTCTTAATACTGTGGTGTTTGCTGTTTAATGTTAAAGGTCTGCCATATTCCATTTTGTAGACTTACATCTCATGGGGGAATGCCAAAGAAAATTGAGTGAAAGAACAGGTCTTGCTTGAATGCAGGATTTACGTGTATTTTTGAGGTAGTGATATAGTGATAATGATAAATATACTGTGATATTCCAGCTCAGGTGTCTTCTACCTCATAGGGCCAAAGAATACCCAAATGTTTTGTAACTTCAGAATTTTTTTCTGAGCAGTACTGATACTACAAAAGATATTACAGTTATCTGTTTTCCATGTGTGCGATGTCATGGGCATCATTTGAGGAGGCCAACAAATGGACCAAGTTGCTATTGTTTGAGGTACTTGCACATGGTTTGAATTTCTGAATTTCT
>NW_011242793.1:0-390 GCF_000146605.3 Meleagris gallopavo | reverse complement strand
TGAGTATGATAATGTTATCTTCCAGCCATATAGCCTACTGTCAAAAGTGTTCTGTTGATATAAGCATCTGAGGCAGCAGTCCCTGCCTTTTCTATGTGAGGTCCACATGAAATAGAGAAAAATCTAAAAGAAAGGCATTATTTCCATCAGAAACAGTGAATGCCTATAGCAAGATATTCTAGGCTAGTCTGGGGACTTTGTAGTGGTCTGCAGGGAGAGTCTGCTAATAGATAGAAGGTAGTAGCAAGGCAGTCATGCACTGGGTATTAATTCAGAAGCTATTGGTGAAGGCACTTTGAAGTTAGATCAGTGAGGATGAAAGAGTGAAATGCCAAGGGGAGCTTACCTCACACAAGGGACTGCATGGGGGACAAAGCTGCCAAAATCAAA
>NW_011242792.1:0-395 GCF_000146605.3 Meleagris gallopavo | reverse complement strand
GGGCACACACTCGCAGCCCTTTGGGGGACAGTCGGTGTGAACACCCCCAGCGGTGACAGCCATTGGGGCACCTCAACAGGCACAGTGTGCAGTGAACTCCTCTCCACTTGTCTCAGCAGAGGGACCCCTACGGTGCAACCACCCCTATGGGCGAGCATAGCCACATCAGGAGGTGACATCACACCATAATCACCCCAAGGGGTAATGACAATAAGTCTCTGGCCTCTCCCTATCTCTGCTGCAGTCTCGCTGCCACCAAACTGCTCCTGCCTCATGGCACCAATGGCGCTGGCCCTCAGCCCAGGTGAGTGACAATGGGGACGTGGTGCCACGGGGCTTGGTGGCCCTGTGTGTGACCAGGACCGTGTCCCTTGCAAGGTTGGTGGCCGGTGGCA
>NW_011242791.1:0-534 GCF_000146605.3 Meleagris gallopavo | reverse complement strand
CCCTCACACCATCACCAAGAACAAGGCATACTCCAAAGGAAGCACTCCCCCAGGTTCACATGCTGCCCCTACTCTTCCCAGCCCTTACATGGGATCAGGGAGGGGTGGAGCCTGGCTCCTGCCCCCACTCCACAGCCAAACTGCCCCCAGCTGTGCTCGCAGGGCTGCACCCCGCCCCAGGTGTTGCCACAAAAACAGGAGGGCAAGGGAATGCCCAGGCAAAGGCAAGGGCCAAGAGAACATGGAAGGAAATGCCAAGGATGACGGCCCAGACAATACGGCAGGGAACGCCAAAACTGAATGCCGACATGAATGTGGCAACACAAAGCCAAGGGGTCATTAGGCCAAGAGAATGGGGCAAGGAACACAAAAATAGGAGGACAAGAGAATGTAATAGTGAAAACAGTGCAAGACCAGAGACAAGCAAGACACAGAACAAAGAGGATAGGCAGCCTTCTGGGCACCATGAAGCGCAATTCAGAGCTCTGGGGGAACCCTATGGTGCCGGGCTCTGGAATGGGTAAACGCTGGCGG
>NW_011242790.1:0-421 GCF_000146605.3 Meleagris gallopavo | reverse complement strand
TTATCTATCTATTTATTTATTTATTTATTGGTACATCCCCGGGGATTGCAGCCAGCAGCAAATGAAGGATAAAATCACCCCTCATCACCCCTCGCTTCTCCTCTGTTACCCAATTTCCAGCAGAAAATCCCCAAACTCGGTGTGTTCCCCCTGAAGACCCCTCAACCCTTTTTTTCTTTTTCTTTTTATTCTGAGAGCAGGAGCTGCAGGAGCAGCGCTGTGTCCACATGTCCGTGCCTGAGCCCTTCTGTCCCAAAGCTGTTCACCCGTAGGAAAGCCTTCATGAAAGGCAAAATCACGCAGTTCACAATCATAAGTGCCAGCATGGGATATTTCCATGGGTTTTGTAAAGCAAAGGGAGTCAGGCAGCGAAGCACCATGGATGATGAAGAGTTAAGAGAGATTCATTCCGTGGCTGGAA
>NW_011242789.1:0-362 GCF_000146605.3 Meleagris gallopavo | reverse complement strand
CTTTGGCTTGCTTTGTGCTTGCAGTGGCACTGTTTGTCACCTTGTGAACTGCAGCCGTAGCTTTGGTTTCCCTCTGAACGGTCTCTTGGCATCTTAAACAATCGACCTTCCTGGACAAAGAGCGCAGGAAAGGATGGGGCAAAATGGGCAAGGCCACCTGTCTGCCAAGTCAGTGCCATTGCTGATTAGTCTGGGTAGAGAGAGATGCGTCTTGGCATTGCCTGGCGAGCGCCTGCTGCACCCCAGGCAGAGAAACAGCTGTTCTTAGACTTGCCGCTCCTTTTTATGTGCCCATGATCAGGACCGAGTGCATTTCCTGCAGCTTTCTCTGCTGATGTGCTCCTCAGCCTGACATCCTCCTT
>NW_011242788.1:0-418 GCF_000146605.3 Meleagris gallopavo | reverse complement strand
TGGGCTGCCGCACCCGCGTTAAAGCAGGGTGGCCCGAGCAGTCACAATCCATCGCACACTGATGTCACAAACATCGCTTGGCCAGTCCTCGCCTTCACTCTGGGTCATCACCACCCGTCCCACAGTGATGCCGCCATCCATGGCTTGGTCATCACAATGAGCTGGCCTCACGTGCTACACGTGTGCCAGCAGCACTCAAGCCCCAGCACCTCTGCTTGTTCCATTCCTCCCCACATCTCATGTGCTTGGCATCAGTGTTTCACACCAATCACCGGTGCCTGGGACGTGTCTTCCCACGGGCTCCTTCGGGTTGCCCAGGCCCATGGCACGCAGCCCCGGGCATGTACAACAAGAAGGTTTATCAATAAAAGGTCACGCTTCCCTCTGTCTCTTGGACTAGATGATTGTGGAGGTCTTT
>NW_011242787.1:0-404 GCF_000146605.3 Meleagris gallopavo | reverse complement strand
TGTGAACTTTACCTGAGACCTGGAAGTCAAACCTGAAAGTGCTCTTTTAGCCTGTGCACCATCACAATAATAAAATGCAGTTAAGGATTCTGTTGATCCTCTGAGAGCCAGAGTAGGATCCAATCAGCCCTCCCTTAGCTCTAAGTGCTATGTGTTACTAATAAAAGGGAAAAGAAGTAAAACTTAGTTTCTGTTGCAAAATAAGCAGATATGACTCATCAAGCACACTAGGGACAGATCAGTTGAGTAAGAAGGTATCTTTTCATTTTTCCTCTTTCCTTTCTTTTCCTTATTAACCAGTACGAAAGGCTACTGGGCCCTTCGAAAAAACGTAAACCAAAAGTTTACGGCCTAAACAGGGGACTACGATATAGTCAAAAGCTTAATTTGATTTATTTCTCCTA
>NW_011242786.1:0-395 GCF_000146605.3 Meleagris gallopavo | reverse complement strand
AAACATCCAGGAGTCTTTGGGTCCTGACGAGATGAGTCCCAGAGTTCCGAGGGAATTCACCGCTGCAGTCACCGAGCCACTCTCCATGCTATTTCACAAGTCGAGGCAGTCAGGTCAAGTCCCTGGTGAGGAGAAAAAAAGGTGAACAGCACACCTCTTAGGAAGGATAGAAAGTGTGACGCGGGGAACTACCGAGCATGGCAGTCTCACCTCTGTGCTGGTCACGGATCATGGAGCAGATCATCCTGGAAGTGACTCTCAAGCACACATTCCAGTGCGTCACCACCCTGTGCGTGAAAAGCTAGCCTCCTAAGAACCAACCTAAACCTCCCCTAGTCCTCACTTGAAAACCTTTACCCTGTCCCATCGCTATCCACCTCCTAAACAGCCGTTGC
>NW_011242785.1:0-394 GCF_000146605.3 Meleagris gallopavo | reverse complement strand
GGAATAGCTGCTGTAGACACAGAAGGTGTTAAGCAGTTGTCATTTGCCTGGCCTGTCAGAAGATCCATCTGCCGTGGGGTTGCTACGAGTGAAAGAGCAACAAGTACCGATTGCTACAAAAACGGTGCACAGACGGCAGTACCGCACCAACAGGGATTCCTTGCTCCCCATTCAGAAGCTGATTCACCAACTAGAGAATCAGGGAGTGATTAGCAAGACTCACTCACCTTTTAATAGCCCCATATGGCCAGTGCGTAAAGCCAGTGGAGAATGGAGGCTGACGGTGGACTACCGTGGCCTGAATGAAGTCACACCCCCATTGAGTGCTGCTGTGCCAGATATGTTAGAACTCCAATATGAATTGGAGTCAAAGGCAGCCAAATGGTACGCCACC
>NW_011242784.1:0-449 GCF_000146605.3 Meleagris gallopavo | reverse complement strand
TGCTTTCTATTGATTTCCTTTATCTGGGTTCTTTTCCTTTCCAGTCCGTGGCTTTGCTTTATTTCTGTCCTTTCTAAAAGTGATCTTTGTCTTTTCTTCTCTTTTCAAATTAGTTTTCTGTGCTTTCCTTTCAGTTTCTAATTCTTTGTAGGTTTTCTTTTTTCTCTTTTCTTTTTGTTGTCATTACATTCTGCTTTTCCTCCCCTTCCCTGTCTGTATCCTTGTTCGCTTGCCTGCCTGCTTCCTCTTAACTTTGCCTTTACTGGCTTTGCTTTGCTCTGTCTTCTTTTATTCTAATTTGGATGTTTTTACTGCTCGTTTTGTTTCACTCATTTCATTATTGCTCTTTTCTTGGCATTATTTTTTTTCTTCTTTCTCATTTCTCTACTTTTCAAATGATTTTTCTTGGTTTCCTTTCCTTTTCATTGATTTTTCCTTTTATTTCCATT
>NW_011242783.1:0-468 GCF_000146605.3 Meleagris gallopavo | reverse complement strand
ATCAAATTGCCGCCTGCACTTCAGGTATTGATAATCATTGATCAGATCTTCTCTCAGCCTTTGCTTCCCCAGGCTGAACAGCCCCAGGTCTCTCAGCCTTTCTTTGGACAGGAGATGCTCCAGGCCAGTGCTCGCCTTCGCTATACATAAATGTCAATGTAAAATGTGCCTCGAGTGAGACGGAAGTTCCGTCATTCAGTAGTCACCGTTGCTGCAGAGACATTCCAGATAAAATGTAGCTTGAGACTACTCCAGGGTAGTATTTGCTGTTACTTAAGCTCTTCCTTACTTTCAGCCTTCAGTGTTTGACTGCCTCATCGCTCATGGGACCTGATGGGGTGCATCCACGTGTGCTGAGGGAGCTGGCGGAGGTCGTTGCCGAACCGCTCTCCATCATTTTTGAGAGGTCTTGGATAACAGGGGAGGTCCCTGAAGACTGGAGGATAGCCAGTGTCACTCCGGTCTTCA
>NW_011242782.1:0-357 GCF_000146605.3 Meleagris gallopavo | reverse complement strand
TTTCCTTGGCTTTGGTTTGTCTCTTTGGTTCTTGTTGGTATTGTGGCCTTGCACTGCTGTTAAATTTTGGTTCTTTCTTTCCATTGTTAAGCACTGGTGAGCTTTGTTCTCTCTTTACTTTGCTAGGATTCTTTGCTTTGCCATGCTAGTGTATTGAATTCATTGGCTTTCCTCTTGTATTTCTCATCCTCGCTTGGCTTTGCTTCGTTTTCATTCCTTGTTTTGTTTTTGTTCTTTTTATTTTTATTTTTTTCTGTAGTGAGTTTTTTTGTTTGCTTTGCATTGTCTTTGTTTCCTATTTGTGTATTCTTTGTCTTTCCTGCTGCTTTCTTTGCGTGATCTTGTTCCTTGCTGCAA
>NW_011242781.1:0-501 GCF_000146605.3 Meleagris gallopavo | reverse complement strand
TAGTCCCCATTGCCTCCTCAGCAAGATTGTTCTCATTCTGCCGAGGTGCTGTGGCAGCCAGGGACCGAGCCTTTGCTCAGCGACTCCTGCGTCGTGCAAGCCTTCTGGGATGGGAGCCAGAATCTTCAGCGGCCACCCGTGGGTCCTCCGAGGCTGATGCTGCCAAGGGTTTCTTTCTGCTGGGGGAGGTTTTGTAGGACGTCCGAATGGGTCCTCCCTAGTTGGCTTTTTCCACTTGCTTTCTTTGAATTGTCCTTTGCAGGAGGAAGTTGTGTGTGTTATTTGCTAGGATGCTGCAAGTTTTCTTTCTTTCCTCCTTGGCTGCTCTTTGGTGTGATGTGCCAAGCTCTCCGATTGGCCCTTTCTCTCGGTGGTGTTTTCCTTGCATTTTAGCATTTCCTTTCTCTTTCTCTTTGTCACTGGTTTTGCCTTGCGTTGCTTCAGTTTGTGAATTCTTTTCTCTACTACCCTTGCATTTGTAGATGCCTTTTCTCTGCTGCT
>NW_011242780.1:0-425 GCF_000146605.3 Meleagris gallopavo | reverse complement strand
GAACATGTTTTCTCTGGTTACAGCCATTCAGAAGGGCTGGAAAATCCTCCCCAGCTCAGCTTTTCTGCTGAGATACCTCCCAGCGACCACCCAGCACCAAACCCAGCTCACCTGGTCAGCCTGCTCAGCCTGAGCTGTGCCCAGCTCACACACACGCCGCAGCGGTGCTTCCAATGGGCTCTCACAGGATGATCTCTCAAGAAAAGCACAGAGCTCAGTCTCCGTGTGCAGCACGCTCACCAGAGCACCAGCTCTGCTCACCAGCTGTGGCACAAACGCTCCCAGCCCAGCAACGACTGTGACCTCAGCGAGTGCCCGCATCACTTCTGTGCTTTCATCATAGGCAAAGCGAAGTGGTCACCTCCTACATCCAAAATTTTTAGGAAACCTAACACCAGGGTCACCAATGGGATAAATGGGGTTAA
>NW_011242778.1:0-457 GCF_000146605.3 Meleagris gallopavo | reverse complement strand
CCTGGTAACAGCCTTTCAATACCTCAAGGAAAGAACAAGGGACAATGGAGGTGAAATCTAAGGAAAACGTCTTCTACAGTGAGGGTGCTGAGGCAGTGGCACAGGTTGCCAGAGACATGGTGGATGTGCAGGCCCTTTCAAGGTGAGCCTGGCTCAGACTCTGAGCAACTTGATCTAGCTGTGGATGGTCAGCATGGGGGAGTCGGATCACATCGCAAACCTACCTGCATACAAGCAGCGCACCAACATGGGGTGCATGATGTTCATTACCTGCTGGACACATCTCACACCACTGACTGGAGGAGCCCAGGCAATCCTTCAACTCCATCAGGCTGCAAAATGAAATCAGAAGAGACGCAGAACATAATTTAAAACACAACAAGGATGCACACAATGACCCTTAAGAAACACCCACCGCATGGATGCAATTAGCACATGAATTACAGCCATCCAGCTT
>NW_011242777.1:0-381 GCF_000146605.3 Meleagris gallopavo | reverse complement strand
CCGGGCTGCTGGAACCATTGTGATGTCACAGTGCGTTGCCATGGTGACGACGGGCCCTGCAGCCGCTCACCAGCCCTGGCCTGAGAGCAGCCCTGGAAGCAGACAAGCTCAGCCTGCTCCCGCTCTGGATGACGGTTCAGTGCTGCTATTCACTATTACTGATCATTGTGAAGGCTTACCCTTCTGCACGAGCTTTTTAGGGCCGCGATTTCCGATTACATTCAAAGCTGAGCTGTTACCAGTTTTGCTTTTAGTGTTTAAGGTTGAAGGGAAAACCCTTTAGCTGAAAGGTCACTGCTTTTGGTTAGAGTTTTAGGGGTGTAAGAGTTACCATACTGGGTTAGGATGAAAGGCTTCCCTTTTGTGCTAAGAGCTAATGGT
>NW_011242776.1:0-469 GCF_000146605.3 Meleagris gallopavo | reverse complement strand
CAATAATGTCACCCTGAGCCTCCTCTTATCCAGACTAAACAATCCCAGCTCCTCCAGCCACTCCTCATAAGACTTGTGCTCCAGACCCCTCACCAGTTTTGTTGCCCTTCTCAGAACGCACTCCAGGGCCTTAATGCCTTTCTTGCAGTGAGAGGCCCAAACCAAAGACACTACTAAATATGCAGCCTCACCAGTGCCGAGTGCAGAGGGATGATCACTTCCATGTTCCTGTTGTCAACACTGTTTCTGATACAAGCCAGGATGCCATTGGCCTTCTTGGCCACCGGGCACACTGCTGGGTCATGTTCAGCCAAGCATCAATCAATACCCCCAGGTCTGTTTCTTCTGTGCAGTCTTCCAGCCACTCTGCCCCAACCCTGTAGCATTCCCTGGGGTTGTTGTGGCCAAAGTGCAGGACCCAGCACTCGGTATTGTTGAATTTCATCCCATTGGCCTCAGCCCAGTGATC
>NW_011242775.1:0-364 GCF_000146605.3 Meleagris gallopavo | reverse complement strand
CAGGTGGAATCGCCATTCGATTGTTATTTCTTCTGCCCAGGGCAATGTGGTGTGCACGTGTCTGCTGCTAGAGATAGACCAAAACAGATTAACCTCAAGTTTCTTATTCCTGCAGTGATCAGTCAGAGTCATTCACACCAGTCATTAGCCACGCCAGCTGTGTTCTAGAACAAGTGGAGATTGATATCCAATGGCAGCCACCAGGAAGAGCCTTTATACAGCAGTGAAATGCCACACGTTTCCAAAGAGCTTAGTCAGCTTTAGCACTGAGTCAGTGGTTCAATTTTGCTTACACAAAAATACACGTAGGAAAAGCAGAGCTCAAGTCTTCTCTTTGGACAGCTGAACTCTCACCCATCATGAG
>NW_011242774.1:0-440 GCF_000146605.3 Meleagris gallopavo | reverse complement strand
CTGTGTCCAGATGTGGTGCCCTCAGTAAAGGAGAGATATAGACCTGTTGGAGTGGGTCCAGAGAAGGGACCACAAAAAAGATCCACAGACGGAACACCTCTCATATGAGGACAGGGCTGAGAGATCTGGGGCTCTTCAGCCTGGAGAAGAGGCAGCTGCGAGGTGACTTGATAGCAGCCTTTCAATATCTAAAGGGGAGCTACAGAAAAGAAGGGGACAGACTCTTTAGCAGGGTCTATGGTGATTGAACAAGGGGAAATGGCTTCAAGCTCTGAGAAGGCAGATTTAGGTTAGATATAAGGAAAAAATATTTTGTGGTGAGGCACTGAACATGTTACCTAGTGATGTGGTTGATGCCCTGTCCCTGGAGACCTTCAAGGTGAGGCTGGATCATGCCCTGGGTATCCTAATCTAGCTGTGGTGTCCCTGTTCATTGCGGG
>NW_011242773.1:0-353 GCF_000146605.3 Meleagris gallopavo | reverse complement strand
AAACATGGTGGTGGCGAATGCGATAGGCAGTGCGAGCAGGGCGTCCCCTGCTTCAAGGTGCACTTTTCCTCTCTCACCCACCCCAGATTCTCTCTTGCTTTTATTCTTCTCAGGGTCCGAAGGGTATTTTTCCATTTGTACACTGCATCTGCATGGCCAGTGCGTGATACAGAGGCCAAATGGAACAGCTGCTTGCAGAATAAACTATCAAGGTTAACATTCTTAGCGTGCGCCTTTGTCTCAGGTGCTGCATAATCATATTTTAAATTCCTGATTAGTGGGATGAAAGAGAGTTAATCATTCTATAATATAGGGCCATCCCTTTGCCTGGGATTCCTTTCCAGGTTTTGTCT
>NW_011242772.1:0-370 GCF_000146605.3 Meleagris gallopavo | reverse complement strand
ACCGGGAAAGGCATTGTGACATCACAGGGCGGGGCAGGACTTCAGTCTTTACTAAGTCACGCTGGCAGCCTCCCCCAGCTCAGACACTTGGGGCGTCGCTCCGTCCTGGTGGTCACTGCTGGAGCTCTGCTCTGGGGTGACAGCCACTTTGTGTGCTGAGAGTGGTCCGTGGAAGAGAACAGGATGAAGGTCAGCCTGAATCTCTTCCTGATCTTACTTGCTTTCGTGTCTCCAATTCCTGACTTGCCAGCTGTCTCAGCTGGCCGGAATTGGCAAAAGCTGCTCTTCCCGAGGAGCAGCATCCCTTAGAGACCAAGTGCCAGCCCTCCAGCTGGCTCTCCCGGCTTGGTCTAACCACCTGCCCCATCAA
>NW_011242771.1:0-356 GCF_000146605.3 Meleagris gallopavo | reverse complement strand
TTTTTGTTCCTTTTTTATTTTAATTTTTTACTTTTTTGTTTTTTAGTTTTTTGTTTGTTTTTGTTTTGTAATTGTTCGTCTTGTTTTCCTTTGTTTTCTTTTTGTTTTTCTTTAGTTTCCTTATGGTTTTTTTCTTTGCTTTCCACTGTTCTCTTCAGCTTGGTTAGATTTTCTTTGCAGTTACTTCCTCTTGCATTCGCTTGTTTTTTCCACCCTTTCTTTGTCTGAATCCTTTGCTTTGCCATGATATTGCACTGTATGTCTTTGCTTTTCTTTCTATTCCTTCTCCTAGTTTTGCTTTGATTTTTCTTAGTCTTTTTCTCCTGTTTTTCTCCTGTTTTTTTTTAGTTATTATT
>NW_011242770.1:0-336 GCF_000146605.3 Meleagris gallopavo | reverse complement strand
GGTGCTGCGCAGCTGTCCTTCTCCGAGGGCGTGTTTATCGCTGCTCGGAGCGGTTTGTGTTCTCTTCACAAAAGACCTACAGCTCCAGCAGGGCGCGAGCTGAGCCAGGGCAAACGCCGCGTGTGGGGGAAGCGCTGCAGACGTGGTACTCACTGGGTCCGGGGGTGACGGTGGTCTCCGTCGTGGGTCGTCCGCAAAGGTGGGCGCCCGGAGCCACGTACTTCCCGTTCCTGGTGATGGCGGGCTCCACAAAGTAGCAGGGACCCCGGCCCGCAGCTCTCGGCCGCAGGCGGTTTGGTCCCGCGAAACGTGTACGCGGGGGCACGGGCTTTGGTG
>NW_011242769.1:0-358 GCF_000146605.3 Meleagris gallopavo | reverse complement strand
CTTCCATCTTGTCTGAGAACTGCTCATGATGCACAGCCCTCATCTTTGCTTTGGTTTGGTGAGGTGGGGACTGGCCACTGCTTCCTCAGTCCCACAGACCCCTTCCCACTCCCCACACCTGCCATGGGAGATCAGGTTCTGGACCACCTGAGGACCCAAACATCCCAGGAGTCTTTGGGTCCTGGACGAGATGAGTCCCAGAGTTCGAGGAATTCACCGCTGCAGTCACCGAGCCCACTCTCCATGCTATTTCACAAGTCGAGGCAGTCAGGTCAAGTCCCTGGTGAGGGAGAAAAAAAAGGTGACAGCACACCTCTTAGGAAGGATAGAAAGTGTGACGCGGGGAACTACCAGCATG
>NW_011242768.1:0-353 GCF_000146605.3 Meleagris gallopavo | reverse complement strand
AGAAAATGTCATGTTTGGGGATAAAATAGGTATTTCTGGTGAAAAACGTAGAGTCTTCGGTGATAAAACTGGAATTTCTGGGGCAGAATATCATATTTTGGGAGAAAGCTACTATTTCTCGGAGAAAACGTCATATTTCTAGGTTGAAAAACGGTATTGATGGGAGAAAACGTCCTATTTCTGGTTGAAAAATGGTATTTGTGGGAGGAAACTGCAGTTCCTGGCAGAAAACGGCATATTTTTGGGGAGAAAAGCGGCTATTTGCGGTATAAAATGTCGTATATTTGACGATAAAACTGGCATTTCTTGGAGAAAATATCATATTTTTGGGGAAAAAATCTACTATTTCTTGG
>NW_011242767.1:0-337 GCF_000146605.3 Meleagris gallopavo | reverse complement strand
CTTTTGGGGGCTAGGAAATGGTCTTTCTGGTGGGATATGCCACATCTTTGTGAGGCAATCGGTGTTTGTGAGGGCCAATTGGGCATATATTCTGGATCGAAATGGTCTTTCCGCAGTAAAATGCCAAAAGTCTGGGAGTAAGTGTCATGATGAGGAATGTAATGGAGTGTAATTGGGAGGAATTTCTCGGAGTCGTGGTCTTTGTGGGTGCATATGTCCCATTTAGGGAAGGAAAAGGAGTATTTCTTAGCAGAACTGCCATAGCATTTAGGGAAAAATGTCCTATCCTTGGGAGACAAGTGGTATTAGTGGGAGAAGATGTCCTACTCTTGGTTGC
>NW_011242766.1:0-473 GCF_000146605.3 Meleagris gallopavo | reverse complement strand
ATTAGCACATAGCCCTATTAATGACAGCCATCCAGCTTCAGATCCTCCAGAAAAGCAGAGCTCACAGCTCTGAAATCAAGCAGGAATCACTCACCCCATTCTAAGGGCTCACCCCACACCCCAAAGGAAGCAGTCTCCAGATTCAGATGCTGCTCTTACACCTAGCAGCCCTTCAGTGCACTTGCCATCCCCCAAAAAGAGAAGATCACAGCCCTGAAAGAAAAAAGAAACCACTTACCCATTCCAAGGACCCAAATAGTCCCCCACACTCTCAAGTGAAGGAAGCAGCTTCCAGGTCCAAATACCTACCAGCCCTTAAGTACGCTCAGGGTTCCCTGCTAAGAAAGAGAGAGAGCAGCTCCACAATGGAGGAAGAAAAAAAAAAAAACAAAAAAAAAAACACAACTCACTCCATCACCAAAGAACAAGGCATACTCCAAAGGAAGCACTCCCAGGTTCAGATGCTGCCCCTA
>NW_011242765.1:0-329 GCF_000146605.3 Meleagris gallopavo | reverse complement strand
CTGGAGATGTCCCAGGTGGTTTTTGGGGTGTCCAGGGAGTCCCCCAGGTTGATCCTGTGGGCCCCTGGAAGGATCTGTAAGCTCCCACTATGGGGGCTGGGGACACTGTGAGCAGCTCGAGGACTTCCCAGGGGAAGTGGGGACAGGGCGTCAAGGTGTCACATCCCCAAAGTTGGGGACGCCCCAGAGTGTGACACCCTGAAGCTGGGGACACCCCTATGTCATCCCCACAGTGTCACAGCCCAAAGCTGCCAACAAATCTGTGTCACCCCAATGGTGTCCCACCCCAAAGTTGAGGACACCCCCCTGTGTCACACCACGAAGCTGGG
>NW_011242764.1:0-339 GCF_000146605.3 Meleagris gallopavo | reverse complement strand
TCCCATCTCCACAGTGACCCTGGGCCATCCATAGGGACAGCTCGAGACCCTCCTCCTCTGCACAGCCCCCTCAGAGCACGAGGGAAGGTCTGGGGGGTGGCAGTGGTCCCCCCTAGAAAGGGGTAGGGGGATGGTGCCCTCCATCCCCTCCATCCCCAGGCCCTGACGCCCAGTGCTCAGGGCTCCAGAGAGCCCCAGGGTCCCTCAGTGTCCCTGTTCCAGTGCCACGCTTATGTAACAGACTTCTTCCTTATGTCCCATCTAAAGACTCTGTCCCTTGTTTTTTGCTAGCCCCCCTTGGGATACTGAAGGCTGCCCTCAGGAGGTCTCCCCGGAGCC
>NW_011242763.1:0-381 GCF_000146605.3 Meleagris gallopavo | reverse complement strand
AATAGCCGCTTTCTCCCAAAAATATGCCATTTTCTGCCAGGAACTGCAGTTTCCTCCCACAAATACCATTTTTTCTACAAGAAATATGACGTTTTCTCCCAGAAATATCAGATTTTGCCCACAAAACATGACATTTTCTTCAAGAAATACGGGTTTTCTCCCAAAATATGATATTTTGCTCCAGCAATTCCAGTTTTATTCTCGAAGACTCTACGTTTTTCACCAGAAATACCTATTTTATCCCCAAACATGACATTTTCTCCAGAAATACCAGATTTCTTCCTTAAATATGACACCTTTTCCAAGAAATAGTACATTTTCCCCAAAATATGATATTTTCTCCAAGAAATGCCAGTTTAATCGCAAATATACGACATTTTA
>NW_011242762.1:0-559 GCF_000146605.3 Meleagris gallopavo | reverse complement strand
AGTGCTCCGTCACCTCACCGTGAAGAAGTTCTTACGCACATTCGTGCGAAACTTCCTATGCTGCAGCTTATGTCCGTTTCCCCTCGTCCTGTCTCCACGTACCACTGAAAAGAGACTGGCCTCACCACTATGGCCGCCACACCTCAGATATTTATAAACCTGGATCAGGTCTCCTCTCAGTCGTCTTTTCTCAAGGCTAAACAGACCCAGTTCACTCAGCCTTTCTTCATAGGGGAGATGCTCCAGGCCCCCTCACCATCTTTGTGGCCCTCCGCTGGACTCTTTCCAAGAGATCCCTGTCTTTTTTGTACTGGGGAGCCCAGAACTGGACACAGTACTCCAGATGAGGCCTTACCAGGGCAGAGTAGAGGGGGAGGATCACCTCCCTCCACCTGCTGGACACGCTCTTCTTAATGCACCCCAGAATGCCATTGGCCTTTTTGGCCACGAGGGCACACTGCTGGCTCATGGCCAACCTGTCGTCCACCAGGACGCCCAGGTCCCTCTCTGCAGAGCTCCTCTCCAGCAGCTCATCCCCCAGCTTGTATTGGTGCATGCA
>NW_011242761.1:0-429 GCF_000146605.3 Meleagris gallopavo | reverse complement strand
CTCTTGTGCTCTCAGAAGCATGTTCTTAAATGTGCTGCCAGCTGTGTTCCATTCCTTTGTGCCAAGGACAGTTTCCTAGGAGATCTCATTCAACCATTCCTCAACAGTTCACTGAAGTTCACTCCCCTGAAGTTCAGCATCTTGACTCCACTCTTTGCCAGGCCCATGTGTCTGGAGATCACAAACTCAACCAGGGCACGGTTGCTGCAGCTCAGACTGCCTCCAATCTTAACCTCTTTGACCACCTCCTCTGCATGGCTGAGCACCAGGTCCAGCAGCCATTGGTGGCCAGCTGGTCGACCCCTCTGGTCGACCTGTCCAAGACCTGTACCAGAAAGTCACCATTATTGGGCTCAAGGAGTCTCCTGGATCACTTGCAGCTAGCTCGCCATGTTTGTTTCCCAGCAGGTATCTTGGTGGTTAAAAATC
>NW_011242760.1:0-403 GCF_000146605.3 Meleagris gallopavo | reverse complement strand
AGTGGGCTCGGTGACTGCAGCGGTGAATCCTCAGAACTCGGGGACTCATCTCGTCAAGGACCCAAAGACTCGTGGATGTTTGGGTCCTCAGGTGGTCCAGAACCTGATCTCCCATGGCAGTGTGGGATGGGAAGGGGTCTGTGGGACTGAGGAAGCAATGGCAGTCCCCACCTCACCAAACTGAAGCAAAGATGAGGGCTGTGCATAATGAGCAGTTCTCAGACAAGATGGAAGCCCAAAAATTGGGTGTTGGGTACCTGAGCCTTCTCTGGTGGTAAGCAACATCGTGCACAGAGTGCAGCCATGTGCTCCGAGCAAGGAGCACAGGTTTGTGCAAGAGGCCCGGATGCAGGGCAGTGCCTTCATGACTGTATTGTGTCCAACAGGTGGCAGCAGAGCTGCG
>NW_011242759.1:0-535 GCF_000146605.3 Meleagris gallopavo | reverse complement strand
ATTGTGTGCATCCTTGTTTGTGTTTAATTCTGTTCTGCGTCTCTTCTGATTTCATTTGCAGCCTGATGGAGTTGAGGCTTGCCTGGGCTCCTCCAGTCAGTGGTGTGAGATGTGTCCAGCAGGTAATGAACATCATGCACCCCCAATGTTGGTGCGCTGCTTGTATGCAGAGGTTTGCGATGTGATCCGATCCCCCATGCTGACCATCCACAGCTAGATCAAGTTGCTCAGAGTCTGAGCCAGGCTCACCTTGAAAGGGCCAGCACATCCACCATGTCTCTGGCAACCTGTGCCACTGCCTCAGCACCCTCACTGTACAAGACATTTTCCTTAGATTTCACCTCCATTTTCCCTTGTTCTTTCCTTTAGGTATTGAAAGGCTGTTACCAGGTTCCCTTGGAGCCTTCACTTCTCCAGGAGGCTGAACAGCCCAGCTCTCCTTGCTTACAGGAGAGGGGTTCCATCCTTGGGTTCGTGTTTGTGGCTGTACTCTGGATGCACTCGCACAGCTCCATGTCTCCCTGCACTGAGGACT
>NW_011242758.1:0-301 GCF_000146605.3 Meleagris gallopavo | reverse complement strand
AGAGCAGCATCTGAATCTGGAGACTGCTTCCTTTGGGGTGTGGGGTGAGCCCTTAGAATGGGGTGAGTGATTCCTGCTTGATTTCAGAGCTGTGAGCTCTGCTTTTTCTGGAGGATCTCAAGCGGGATGGCTGTCATTAATAGGGCTATGTGCTAATTGCATCCATGCGGTGTTTTTTAAGGGCATTGTGTGCATCCTTGTTGTGTTGTAAATTATGTTCTGCGTCTCTTCTGATTTCATTTTGCAGCCTGATGGAGTTGAAGGATTGCCTGGGGCTCCTCCAGTCAGTGGTGTGAGATGT
>NW_011242757.1:0-392 GCF_000146605.3 Meleagris gallopavo | reverse complement strand
GGTGAGCAGCATCACACAGGCCTTCTCTGGCACACTGCTGGAACAACTCTCCACACCCCACCGAGCTCAGCCATTTCCAGAGAGCCACTCCTGGCTTCTTTTACAACGCGTGCTCTGCAGTCATACACAACAGCATCGCTGCATAGCGGAGCGTACGGGGGAAAGAGCGCAATGAAATGGCACTGAAGTGGGCAAGGAAGCTCTCCAAGGAATTACAAGCCACGACTTACCCATGCCATCCGCCCGAGTTTCAGTCTCGGGACTCAGAGGGGAAGCTGGATCACCTCCTCCACTCACGTCTGCAAACAAACGCAGGACAGAGCAACTCTCGTGAAACATCCTCCCAGTCGGAGTGGCACAGGACGCAGTTAAAGCAGGGGATTCCTTCAGGA
>NW_011242756.1:0-341 GCF_000146605.3 Meleagris gallopavo | reverse complement strand
TACACCACAATATCATCAGGAGTTCCATAGCATGGTCAGCACTGGGGAGTTCTGTGTTTTGCCCTTCCATTTCTTCTTTCATAAGCATACTTAATTCCCTTCTTGCATCTTTTAATTTGCATTTCCCACTAATTCCTCTTCCAGAAGGAAATCTGCGTAGAATATGAGCTGTCAGATGTCATTACGTATCAGCAGGAAACTACATTGCTATGTTTTAAGAAAATGCATATTTCAGGGCACACTTACCCATAATGTTTGCATACTTAATACATTTTTGCATATATGAATCTCCATGCCATTTGGAGCATTGCCAATCAGGGAACTGCCTGAGGAGAGAAAGA
>NW_011242755.1:0-452 GCF_000146605.3 Meleagris gallopavo | reverse complement strand
AAGTACGGTTTACAATTTTATCTGCCTTTCTAATCATTATCACAATCGGATTGCATTGCAAAGGCTGGCAATTTGGCTGAGCAATCCCTTTAAATATGCTGATTTGATTTTTCAAAGTCCTGATGGAGTTGGATGAACTTGGTGAATAAGTCCATCCATTACAGTTGGTTGTCAACCACATATTAGTCCATCTTATGCATACGTTCCTGATCCTGGAGGCAGAGGTGTTTGTTCTCACTTAGTTAGTTGTTGAGCCTCCATGTCTTCACAGGCTAACACCTGACTAAATGGTCTGGGGAACCTTGGTCTTGGTTACATTTACCCATAATTTCACAGGGTAGCCTGTTTCTCATCTCCATTTATCAGTGTCCTCCCAGTCTATACTTTAAAATCCTTTGAGACGAGTCATTATTACCACCAGTATTGCAGTTTAGCTCTTTTTTTTACCTTAT
>NW_011242754.1:0-460 GCF_000146605.3 Meleagris gallopavo | reverse complement strand
AAAAGCCAAAAAACTGGTACCTGAAAACAACCTGAGAGGAACGATTGTCTAATAAGTGACGAAGCAGCCTAAGATTCAGAGGATTCAATCTTAATTTCCTTTTCCAACATAGATGTCTTTTGTAATCTTGGGTAACTCATTCTTTTCTGTTCCCCAGCTTTCAAAGAAAGAAAGATGGGAGGGGAGGAGGGGAAGAGGGGGGAAATGGAGGAAGGGATGAAGACAGAAAAGAAAAAAAGAAAGAAGGAAAGAATGAAAAATAGTAAGTGAGTTTTTGTTTGTGTCACAGTAGTGTTGATAGGCTAAAACTATTAAAATGATGGAGTGGGAAAAAACACTTTAGCTAAGGGGCAACCATAAGTTCCTTAGGACTTGTTCACAAGTTTCCAAGTGACTAATTTATCACAGCTTAATGCATTGTTGCTTTCCAGCCTAATAGTGATTGCTGACTATGGCATTC
>NW_011242753.1:0-460 GCF_000146605.3 Meleagris gallopavo | reverse complement strand
AATTGCAGTTTTCTCTCAGAAATAAATTTTCTCCCAGAATACCAGTTTTTCCCCCCAAAATATGACATTTTCTCCCAGAAGTTGCCGTATTCTACCCAGAAATATGATATTTTCTACCAGAAATCCCAGTTTTCTCCCAGAAATACGAGAGTTTCTACCACAAATGCCAGTTTTCTCCCCGAAAGTATGACATTTTCTGCCAGGAACTGCAGTTTTCTTCCTCAAAATATGACCTTTTTCTCCCAGAAATATCCGTTTTCTTCCCAAAAATATCGCAATGTCTCTCAGAAATATCAGCTTTCTCCCAGAAATATGATATTTTGTGCCAGATATACCAGTTTTCTCACCAAATCTCAACGTTTTCTACCAGAAAACCCAGTTTTCGCCCGGAAATAGGACATTGTCTCACAGAAATACCAGTTTTCCCGCCAAAAATATGACATTTTGTCCTAGAAATTGG
>NW_011242752.1:0-364 GCF_000146605.3 Meleagris gallopavo | reverse complement strand
TCCTGCCCCAGAAATTCCAGTTTTTTCACCGAAGACTCTACGTTTTTCACCAGAAATACCTTTTTTATCCCCAAACATGACATTTTCTCCAGAAATACCAGTATTCTCCCTTAAATATGACACCTTTTCCAATAAATAGTAGATTTTTCCCCAAAAATATGATATTTTCTCCAAGAAATGCCAGTTTTATCGCAAATATACGACATTTTATACCGCAAATAGCCGCTTTCTCCCAAAAATATGCCATTTTCGGCCAGGAACTGCAGTTTCCTCCCACAAATACCATTTTCAACCAGAAATATGACGTTTTCTCCCATCAATACCGTTTTCAACCAGAAATATGACGTTTCTCCGAGAAATAGTA
>NW_011242751.1:0-430 GCF_000146605.3 Meleagris gallopavo | reverse complement strand
CATTACCTGCTGGACACATCTCACACCACTGACTGGAGGAGCCCAGGCAATCCTTCAACTCCATCAGGCTGCAAAATGAAATCAGAAGAGACGCAGAACGTAATTTAAAACACAACAAGGATGCACACAATGCCCTTAAAAAACACCCACCGCATGGATGCAATTAGCCCATTAATTACAGCCATCCAGCTTGAGATCCTCCAGAAAAGCAGAGCTCACAGCTCTGAAAGAAAGCAGGAATCACTCACCCCATTCTAAGGGCCTCACCCCCACACCCCAAAGGAAGCAGTCTCCAGATTCACATGCTGCTCTTACACCTAGCCAGCCCTTCAGTGCACTTCGGGAATCCCCCAAAAAGAGAAGATCACAGCCCTAGAAACAAAAAGAGAAACCACTTACCCCATTCCAAGGACCAATACTTCCCCACACT
>NW_011242750.1:0-335 GCF_000146605.3 Meleagris gallopavo | reverse complement strand
GATGTCTGTCTGTCCACTGCTCTGAGCCCACTATGCCCTGAGCTGGTGTGCTCGGTCAGCAGGCACCATGCTGACCTTCCCCAGACTCTCCTGCTCTCTGCTGCCTATTGTGGTGCTCAGTGTTCACAGTCCCTCTTAGGACTTGCTTCCAGTTCCAGTTAAGGGGAAAAAAAAGTTTTTTGAAAGCAGTGTGCAGAAATATAGGCATTTCCTTGCTGGATCAGGCAAAATATCTGGCTCCCATCTGCTGCTGATACTGGCCAACACCTGTGTTCAGTTACTCTTGTGAGTGATATTTCTTCTGCTCAGAAGACATTAGCACTGCTGCTACTCCT
>NW_011242749.1:0-330 GCF_000146605.3 Meleagris gallopavo | reverse complement strand
CGCAAATATACGACATTTTATACCGCAAAGAGCCGCTTTCTCCCGAAAGTAAGCCATTTTCTGCCAGGAACTGCAGTTTTCCTCCCACAAATACCATTTTTCAACCAGAAATAGGACGTTTTCTCCCATCAATACCGTTTTTCAACCAGAAATATGACGTTTTCTCCGAGAAATAGTAGCTTTCTCCCCAAAAATATGATATTTTGCTCCAGAAATTCCAGTTTTATCACCGAAGACTCTACGTTTTTCACCAGAAATACCTATTTTATCCCCAAACATGACATTTTCTCCCAGAAATACCAGATTTCTTCCCTTAAACATGACACCTTT
>NW_011242748.1:0-379 GCF_000146605.3 Meleagris gallopavo | reverse complement strand
GTCCCGCTCTGCTCTGCGCTGTGCGGCCTCACCTCCAGCGCTGGGTGTAGGCTTGGGTGCCACTACATAAACTGCTATTTGAGTGTCCAAAGGAGGGCTACAGAGGTGGAGAAGGATCTGAGGGCACAGTGTTTGAGGAGCAGCTGAGGTTCCTGGGTGTGCTCAGCCCAGAGCAGGGCAGGTTGAGGGCAGCACTCATGGCGGCTGCAGCTCCTCACAGGGAGCGGAGGGCAGCGCTGAGCTGTGCTGCCTGGTGACAGCGACAGGGCCCGAGGGAACGGCATGGAGCTGTGCCAGGGGAGGGGCAGGCTGGGGGTTAGGGAAAGGGTCTGCACAAGAAAGAGGTGGGTATGGTAGGGCTTCCCAGAGCAGTGGGCAC
>NW_011242747.1:0-412 GCF_000146605.3 Meleagris gallopavo | reverse complement strand
AAGCTAAGCAAGAGGAGTGCATTAAGCTCCATCGGAACGCACAGAGATTTGGCCCAGTCCTCCTGTGTTTGTGACTGGACTTGGGGAAAATCCTAAAATCCTCGTAGAATGGCTTGGGGTGGAAGGGAGCTGAAGGATCATCAAGCTCCAAACCCCTTCCTCAGGCTGGGCTGCCAGCCAAGCTCCACATTTAATGCGAGATGAGACCCCGCTGTCCAGGGCCTCCTCCAGCCTGGCCTTGGGCTCCTCCTGCAGGGATGGGGAGAATCCGTTTTTGTATGTACTTGTTGGTAATGTTCTTCTCGTTTTGACGTGCTCTGTAGAATGTGTTGTGCTCGGCCTCGTGCAACTGAGCCAAACCTGGAACGACCTGGTTTCTTCTTTTTGTTGTGCAGTGCCAAAGAAACGCGGC
>NW_011242746.1:0-363 GCF_000146605.3 Meleagris gallopavo | reverse complement strand
ATTCCGTTCATAAAATAGAGCCATTGGTCTCTGTTGCTCATCCACGGAAGGAAACAAAGACTTTCTGTCTTTCCTGACTTACTAAAACTTCTCTCTGAAGATGTAGTTTTTGTAGTTTTCTTCCACTTGGTCCCTTTACTTTATAACTAGATAAAATACAATGTAGTTTTTAAAACCTTTTTAATTTACATACTAGTATGCTGCCGCAAAATCATTCCCTATGAATAGATTCCTCAAAGGTCTCTGAAGTGAGTGATGATAAATTCAGTGCTGCATTTGGTTGAACTCTATGCCCTGCTTGTAGGCTTTGGGTAGTTTCTTCCTCCTCAGTTTCTCATGACAGCTTTCAAAATAATCTTGTAT
>NW_011242745.1:0-333 GCF_000146605.3 Meleagris gallopavo | reverse complement strand
AAGCGGCGACTCGGGGAGAAGCGCGATTTCTCGACCAGCGTACGGGCAAACTCTCCGGAGCGGTTCAGCGCGAGTGCCGCTTTCTAGGCATGAGAGCGAAGCAGTGCAATTCCGATGCCGAGAACGTGCGAATTCAGCCTCCTGCACTACCTCCGTAGGGAGGTTTTTTCTCCGCAGGCCAGAAAGGATCGCTCCCCACTTTCTGTCACGCTCTCTCTCCCTGGGAGCGAAACAAATGTCGCTCCCCGAACTTCCAACAGCCTTATTAGAGAGGGTTTTGCTCTCCACTCTTTTCCTCCGAGCATGCACAAGCGTAGCCATGGAGAACAACAC
>NW_011242744.1:0-473 GCF_000146605.3 Meleagris gallopavo | reverse complement strand
TTATTTTATATTTTATATATTATGTATATCTATTTGTATGAATTAACAATTTATGTTCAGCCAGTATCTGTACATTATTTGAGCGTCGGGAAGACTGTGAACCTGAAGTACTCAGCCAATGAGGAACCAGGGGAGGAAGAGAGAAGCGTCGGGTAATGGGGCGTAAACGATGTAATCCTGTTTTCTGTGTGCCATTGCAACTGTGAATAAAATGTGCTTTATCAGAGATGCTGTGCTGATGAACTCGTTGGGTATTTCCACCAGGAGCACTGAATAAGAAAGCGGGAACAGAAATGAAGTAACAGGACCGGTTTTTATATAGCCGAGAGTTCTGATCATGAACTCTTGGTTCTGTTCATTGCTCCACAAACATGGGTGTTTGTGGAAACTGAAGGACTGTACCGTTTGATTTCGTGGGTTTGGAAGGGAATGGGACAAACTGGTTGGTTGGTAGCAGAAAGCGGAATTGTTAA
>NW_011242743.1:0-390 GCF_000146605.3 Meleagris gallopavo | reverse complement strand
TCTGCACAGGACGTAATGGCTTTGGACTAGCTTCAGCCTCCAGTCTGCTGTTTCTAAGCCCTTTTTTGTGGAGCTCACACTTCCATCTTCTGTGATCCAGGGTGAGACCTTCATCTTGAAGGCCACAGTCTTCAACTACCTACAGCAATGTATGAAGGTTGGTGAGCCCTGACAGTCTTTGCAAGAAAAATGGGGTATGGTTAGATAAGACATGGCTGAAGCCCATGCCTTATTTTAGAAAATGTGTGACATTTGTCTTGTTACCTTCTGTCATCCCTGCTGCTCCGTCGGATCCAAATGACTATGGAGGAGTTCCCACATTTCCAGCTGAAGTCATGTGAGGGTTGTGTCTACAGCAGCTGCTTATGTGCTGGAGAAGTAAAGACGTTT
>NW_011242742.1:0-309 GCF_000146605.3 Meleagris gallopavo | reverse complement strand
ATCATCAGTTTTGCCTTCAACTGCATCCAGCACCGCAAATGCTATACGTGCCTCTTCTTCATAGCCTGCAACCTGAAAGACCTGCAACCAAAGCCAAAGACAAAGTCACACCTCACATATGCGTGAGCTCTTGGAACAGCCAGTGCATGCCAACATCCAGGAAGAAATCAGGTAGGAGGAGGTGAATGGCATCACTCATCTTCCTCTAAGACAAGAAAATACTTCTTCAACAAAGTTGGTGCTAAGGGAGTTCGGTGCCTTCCAAGCAGACACAGTTTTACTACTAGGAAACGTTCTCAAAAAATATCT
>NW_011242741.1:0-457 GCF_000146605.3 Meleagris gallopavo | reverse complement strand
AATATCTCCAGAGAAGGAGACTCCACAACCCCCCTGGGCAGCCTGTTCCAGTGCTCCGTCACCCTCACCGTGAAGAAGTTCTTACGCACATTCGTGCGAAACTTCCTATGCTGCAGCTGATGTCCGTTTCCCCTCGTCCTGTCTCCACGTACCACTGAAAAGAGACTGGCCTCACCGCTATGGCCGCCACACCTCAGGTATTTATAAACTATTTATAAACCTGGATCAGGTCCCCTCTCAGTCGTCTCTTCTCAAGGCTAAACAGACCCAGTTCACTTAGCCTTTCTTCACAGGGGAGATGCTCCAGGCCCTTCACCCATCTTTGTGGCCCGCCGCTGGACTCTTTCCAAGAGATCCCTGTCTTTTTGTACTGGGGAGCCCAGAACTGGACACAGTACTCCAGATGAGGCCTTACCAGGGCAGAGTAGAGGGGGAGGATCACCTCCCTCGACCTGCT
>NW_011242740.1:0-316 GCF_000146605.3 Meleagris gallopavo | reverse complement strand
AGTGTCACCGCGCCGCCACCCCGGCAACCCTGCAGCTGCATGAGGCCATTCTGGGTGCACTCACTGCAAGCTGCTCCAGCTGGCCCTGCTTTGAGTCCAGGGCCTGGACTAGCTTTTCTCTGTCTTCCATTGCAGATAGGCTGCATGAGGCACAGATTCCTTCCAGGATTGTTCCTGAGTTAATTTCACAGAATCACAGAATCGTTGGGGTTGAAGGGACCTGTAGAGATCATCATTTCTTCATGTCCCAGGATGAAATTTGATGGTGTAAAGATATCTAATAGGACCATAATGTAGTTAAGGTGCTCCTCCTTGC
>NW_011242739.1:0-305 GCF_000146605.3 Meleagris gallopavo | reverse complement strand
CACTAAATCCTAGTGACAGATAGGATGTAACATCATTGTCATGCCCTGACGTGTAGCTCAGATATCTCACGCTCACCATTCTGTCTGGCTGTTGAGGGCCAGGAAACTCTCCCCAAATACCCTGAAACAGAATGCCAACATTTTGTTTTGTGTAGACAAATAACTAGGAATTTAACAGAGCAACTCTGAGTATCACAATGTCTGGATTAATTTGCAGCTCCAGTTGTTATTTATTAGCCTTTTTTTAAAAGCAACTCTTCCTTACACCACTCTATCAAAGCTCACAGTAACATCAGTGCAATGTA
>NW_011242738.1:0-348 GCF_000146605.3 Meleagris gallopavo | reverse complement strand
TCATGGCAAATCATCATCAAAGTTGTGAAATTTCATTAAGTCCATGGGATCGAATCTTCAAAGTTCTAGGAGTTCATAAAATATGATGCTGATTATAGGATCATCATTTAACCTTTTCTAGAAGGGTAAAAGTTGGGTTTAAAGTTTTCGGGGGTAAAAAAAGTCCGTTAAGAAAAGGAACCTTTTTTAGGCCAAAAAAAGGGCCTTAAAGGTAACCGTTAGGTCCCAAAAACGGGTCCTAAACAACCAGGGGGGGGTAACTTAAACGGGGTCGTACGTACGACGAGACGTACGTACGTACGTACGTACGTACGTACGACGTACGACGTACGTACGTACGTACGTACG
>NW_011242737.1:0-374 GCF_000146605.3 Meleagris gallopavo | reverse complement strand
AAAATATGATATTTTTGCTCCAGAAATTCCAGTTTTATTCTCCAAGACACTACGTTTTTCACCAGAAATACCTATTTTATCCCCAAACATGACATTTTCTCCAGAAATACCAGATTTCTTCCCTTAAATATGACACCTTTTCCAAGAAATAGTACATTTTTCCCCAAAAATATGATATTTTCTCCAAGAAATGCCAGTTTAATCGCAAACTATACGACATTTTATACCGCAAATAGCCGACTTTTCTCCCAAAAAATATGCCATTTTCTGCCAGGAACAGCAGTTTCCTCCCACAAATACCATTTTCAACCAGAAATAGGACGTTTTCTCCCATCAATACCGTTTTTCAACCAGAAATAGGACGTTTTCTCCGA
>NW_011242736.1:0-363 GCF_000146605.3 Meleagris gallopavo | reverse complement strand
GAGAGATGTGTTGGTCTCCTGTGGAAACAGCAAGGAAGTGGAATCTGCATTTCCCGGCATGCCCCGGAACCTCACTTTGCTGACTGGTCATTGTCTGCCCAGCAGGTAAGGGCGATGCACAGCCGCCAGCGTTTACCCATTCCAGAGCCCGGCACAATAGGGTTCCCCCAGAGCTCTGAATTGCGCTTCATGGTGCCCAGAAGGCTGCCTATCCTCTTTGTTCTGTGTCTTGCTTGTCTCTGGTCTTGCACTGTTTCACTATTACATTCTCTTGTCCTCCTTATTTTTGTGTTCCTTCGCCCCATTCTCTTGGCCTAATGACCCCTTGGCTTTGTGTTGCCACATTCATGTCGGCATTCAGTT
>NW_011242735.1:0-426 GCF_000146605.3 Meleagris gallopavo | reverse complement strand
CGAAATATTGGGGTTGTAATGAATATGTATCCAAATTCTGGGAAAATTACTGATTATGTATCAATTTTGCCTATATGAGTAGCAAGATTATTCCAGAAGGTGTGCAAGTTAGGGGGATCTCTGCCCATTGCACCAGGTGTCTGCGCAGCACTGAATAAAATCATACCTGCTACAAAATTACTTTGTGGTAACAGAGTTTATTACCCCAACTCAAGTGCATCAGCAAGGCAGATGGGAAGCAAAAGAGGAGCAGACGCAGGCTCATATTCCACATGCTGCCCTCCCCTGCACAGCCCTGCTGACCGAGTTCTGGTCTGGAATTGCTTTCCATGCCCACACTGGACTCACTTTCACAACAAAGCCCAGTTGACACAGCCAAAGAAATCAGGAGGTGTGGTGCCAGCACCTGCAGTGGGGTCAGGAGTC
>NW_011242734.1:0-404 GCF_000146605.3 Meleagris gallopavo | reverse complement strand
TCCCTGCACTGAGGACTCCGCCATCTGGACGCAGCACTGCAGGTGAGGCCTCCCCAGCGCAGAGCAGAGGGATGGGGGATCTCCTCCCTTCGCCCGCTGACTGCGCATCTTTGGATGCAGCCCAGGATACGGTTGGCTTTCTGGGCTGGAAGGGCCCATTGCTGGCTTGTGTCCAGCTCCCACCCACCAAAAACTCCCAGGCCTTATGGAGCAGGACTACGCTCAGTCCTTTCATCCCCTAGCATGTTTTGGTGGTGGCTGTTCCCTCATCCCAGCTACTGACCCTGCACTTGGATTTGTGCCCACTGCTCAGCCTGTTGAGGTCTCTGTGGATGGCATCCCGTCCCTCTGCTGTGTCACTGCAGCCCACAGCTTGGTGTCCTTAGGGTGCACTCAACCCCACT
>NW_011242733.1:0-390 GCF_000146605.3 Meleagris gallopavo | reverse complement strand
AATTTACGGGTGTAAATTGCTCTAGTTAACTCTATGACGACATGCTTGCAGACAGTACAGAGGATTGGTGTAGCCACTGCTTTGATAAACTGCAGCATTTACAGACTGAGCTGTGGGAGTTCTGACCCAGCACTGCGAGGCGAATAACGAGGAGGTGGTGCAGCAGCTCATGAGTGCTGCTGGACAAATCAGGCCGTGCACTCCTTGTGAGTCCATAATTGTGATTGTTTATTGACTGCAATGAGACATGGAGCACTGAGTTGGGCTGGCTTGTGCTGCCCTGTAAGTGCCAAGGACTCACCTCTGCACGTGCAGCAGCAGCTCTCAGAGAAGCCACCTTCATTTCCGCTCTCCTCTCTTTCTGTCTTTTCTTCTTGCTGTAAAGCAAGA
>NW_011242732.1:0-344 GCF_000146605.3 Meleagris gallopavo | reverse complement strand
CAGCAAAGAGGAAGTGTCAGGGAGACTTCATTGTAGCCTTTGAGTATTTAAACAGAGATTATAAACAGAAGAGAAATCTTTTTACACAAGCAGATGTGATAGGACAAGGGGGGAAAGGTTTTAATCTGGAAGAGGGGGAGACTTACGTTACGTATTAGGAAGAAGTTTTTACTGAGTGTGGTGAGGCACTGGGCACAGGCTGCCCAGAGAAGCTGTGGTACACCATTCCTGGAAGTGTCCAGGACCAAAGCTTCATGGGGGTCCAAGGCATCCTGAAAAGGTGGGGGGCAAACATCTCATGGCAGGAGGATTGGGAACCTGGGATTGGCTTTAATGTCCCTTCC
>NW_011242731.1:0-398 GCF_000146605.3 Meleagris gallopavo | reverse complement strand
CAGGCTCCACCCCTCCCTGATCCCATTTAAGGGCTGGGAAGAGTAGGGGCAGCATGTGAACCTGGGGAGTGCTTCCTTTGGAGTATGCCTTTCTTTGGTGATGGAGTGAGTGATTTTTTTTTTTTCTTTTTTCTTCTTCCTCCATTGTGGAGCTGCTCTCTCTGTTTTTAGTCAGGGAACCCTGAGCGTACTTAAGGGCTGGTAGGTATTTGGAGCTGGAAGCTGCTTCCTTCACTTGAGCGTGTGGGGGAGTATTGGTCCTTGGAATGGGGTAAGTGGTTTCTTTTTTTCTTTCAGGGCTGTGATCTTGTCTTTTTGGGGGATCGCAAGTGCACTGAAGGGCTGCTAGGTGTAAGAGCAGCATCTGAATCTGGAGACTGCTTCCTTGGGTGTGGGTG
>NW_011242730.1:0-464 GCF_000146605.3 Meleagris gallopavo | reverse complement strand
CTGGACACAGTACTCCAGAGGAGGCCTTACCAGGGCAGATAGAGGGGAGGATCACCTCCCTTGACCTGCTGGACACGCTCTTCTTAATGCACCCCAGAATGCCATTGGCCTTTTGGCCACGAGGCACACTGCTGGCTCATGGCCGACCTGTCGTCCACCAGGACGCCCAGGTCCCTCTCTGCAGAGCTCCTCTCCAGCAGCTCACTCCCCAGCCTGTATTGGTGCATGCAATTATTCCTCCCTAGGTGTAAGACCCTACACTTGCTTTGTTGAACCTCATCCGGCTTCTTACTGCCCAGCTCTCCAGCCTGTCCAGGTCTCGCTGAATGGCAGCACAGCCTTCAGGCGTGTCAGTCAATCCTCCCAACTTCGTATCATCAGCAAACTTGCTGAGGGTGGCCACTATCCCTCATCAAGGTCATTGATGAAGATGCTGAACAAGACCGGACCCAGCACAGACCCTG
>NW_011242729.1:0-356 GCF_000146605.3 Meleagris gallopavo | reverse complement strand
TGCTCTCTCTGTTTTTTTAGCAGGGAACCCTGAGCGTACTTAAGGGCTGGTAGGTATTTGGAGCTGGAAGCTGCTTCCTTCACTTGAGAGTGTGGGGGAGTATTGGTCCTTGGAATGGGGTAAGTGGTTTCTTTTTTTCTTTCAGGGCTGTGATCTTGTCTTTTTGGGGGATGGCAAGTGCACTGAAGGGCTGCTAGGTGTAAGAGCAGCATCTGAATCTGGAGACTGCTTCCTTTGGGGTGTGGGGTGAGCCCTTAGATGGGGTGAGTGATTCCTGCTTGCTTTCAGAGCTGTGAGCTCTGCTTTTCTGGAGGATCTCAAGCTGGATGGTTGTAATTAATGTGCTAATTGCATCC
>NW_011242728.1:0-311 GCF_000146605.3 Meleagris gallopavo | reverse complement strand
TCTGCCTTTTGGGCTCTGGGCATGCAGGCCTTCCCTCACTGTTATGGTAACAATGGTAATGAAACGGGCTATTTCACTACGGTGAAATAGTTGCTGAAAGGGAGAAGCCACCAGCTTAAGTAGCCTGCTTGATTCGTGATTCCTGGAGAGATATATAAGCTCAAATTATATCAGCAAATGGATTGTGAGCAACTACATTCAAGTTCATTGTTATCTCATGGATTGCTTCTGTATATTATGAGACTAAAACTGTGTTTGCAAACTTACTTTTGGATTCAAAGCTTTCCACGTGTCCACAGTTGTCTGCTATC
>NW_011242727.1:0-473 GCF_000146605.3 Meleagris gallopavo | reverse complement strand
TGAGCGTAGTCCTGCTCCATACGGCCTGGGAGTACGTGGTGGGTGGAGCTGGACACAAGCCAGCAGTGGCCCTTCCAGCCCAGAAAGCCAACCGTATCCTGGGCTGCATCCAAAGACGCGCAGTCAGCGGGCGAAGGGAGGAGATCCCCATCCCTCTGCTCTGCGCTGGTCAGGCCTCACCTGCAGTGCTGCGTCCAGATGTGGAGTCCTCAGTGCAGGGAGACATGGAGCTGTGCGAGTGCATCCAGAGTACAGCCACAAACACGAACCCAAGGATGGAACCCCTCTCCTGTAAGCAAGGAGAGCTGGGCTGTTCAGCCGCCTGGAGAAGTGAAGGCTCCAAGGGAACCTGGTAACAGCCTTTCAATACCTAAAGGAAAGAACAAGGGAAAATGGAGGTGAAATCTAAGGAAAATGTCTTGTACAGTGAGGGTGCTGAGGCAGTGGCACAGGTTGCCAGAGACATGGTGGAT
>NW_011242726.1:0-506 GCF_000146605.3 Meleagris gallopavo | reverse complement strand
ACTTCTGCACACCCTTCTGGACCAATCCAAGCACGCCCTGGACCCACCTGCGCACCATCTGGGTGCCCAAACCCCTCCACGACATCTCCACATTCTTCCGCGTGATTCCAGGCCTGGATAGGGGGCTCGTGGGGAATCTGTGATGGGAAAGGTGTGAGCAGGGCTTCTGCCACATGGAAAGAGGGGCTGGAGGCAGACAAATCTTGCAAGGGGGAAACCGAGGGGCTGCAGGGGGCTTCTATGGTGTAGAAAGGGGCTCTGAGGATGGACAGAGGGGGATGTGAGGGGGAGAAGAGCAGAACGAGGCTTCTGTGAGCGAAAAGGGGGCCTGGGGATGGACGGGTACGTCGTGGAGGGCAACTCAAGGGCTGGAAAGAGGGAAAGGGGGCTTTTGTAGGGCGGAACGGGGGGTCTGGGAGTGGACAGGGGGGTCGTGTGGGGGAAAACAGGGGTGAGTTGGGTCTCTACTGGGAGGAAAGGGGCTCTAGGAGTGGAGAGGGGGTGGC
>NW_011242725.1:0-476 GCF_000146605.3 Meleagris gallopavo | reverse complement strand
CAACCTGTGCCACTGCCTCAGCACCCTCACTGTACAAGACATTTTCCTTAGATTTCACCTCCATTTTCCCTTGTTCTTTCCTTTAGGTATTGAAAGGCTGTTACCAGGTTCCCTTGGAGCCTTCACTTCTCCAGGAGGCTGAACAGCCCAGCTCTCCTTGCTTACAGGAGAGGGGTTCCATCCTTGGGTTCGTGTTTGTGGCTGTACTCTGGATGCACTCGCACAGCTCCATGTCTCCCTGCACTGAGGACTCCACATCTGGACGCAGCACTGCAGGTGAGGCCTGACCAGCGCAGAGCAGAGGGATGGGGATCTCCTCCCTTGGCCCGCTGACTGCGCATCTTGGATGCAGCCCTGGATACGGTTGGCTTTCTGGGCTGGAAGGGCCCATTGCTGGCTTGTGTCCAGCTCCACCACCAGTACTCCCAGGCCTTATGGAGCAGGACTACGCTCAGTCCTTTCATCCCCTAGCATGT
>NW_011242724.1:0-447 GCF_000146605.3 Meleagris gallopavo | reverse complement strand
ACAAAGTACGTGGGAGAAAAAGTGGGCAACTGTGGGAAAGACTGTCTTCTCTTGGAGGGCAAGTGTGGTATTTTTGGTGTGAAAAGGGGTCCTTTGGGGAGAAAAACGGGGTGTAGATGGGAGAAAAATGTCCTGTTGAGGAGTGCCTAGCAGTATTTTTGAGAGAAAAGGGAAGGTACTTGTCAGAAAAGTGCTCTTTCTGGGAGAGAGTAGCATAGTTGGTTGGAAATGCCACCCATTTGTGAGAAAGCTGCTTTGTTTCCGGGAGAAATAGCATTCTTTGGGGAGAAGATGTCCTCTTTGGATGGAAAAGTAGTATTAGTGGGAGAAGCTGTCCAATGTTTGGGCCCAAGGTAGCATTACTGGAGGTAATGTCATTGTATTGGAGAAGGGAGGTATTTTCTTGGGGAGAATGTGTTCTTTTTGGAAGCCAACGGTGTACTTTGG
>NW_011242723.1:0-303 GCF_000146605.3 Meleagris gallopavo | reverse complement strand
TGTCCCTGGTCCAGCGCCACCCTTATCGTAACAGACTTCTTCCTTAGGTCCGGTCTAAAGGCGAGGAGGAAAGGCTGTGAGGGGCTTTCCCCAGTGACAAGCGCAAGGTCAGGAAGGGACGCGTTCAGAGAACCCAGAGGAGAGCAAGGCAAACCTCACAGCGACTGCTACAAAACCAGTGGTACAGAGAGGGACTTCACTGCCAGAAATGTCTCACAGTCCAGCGATCCAGATTCACAGCATTAGCTGCGAGGCTGTCTTTTAATTAAAAGCAATCATTTAAAACAATCGGGATTTTTTGGA
>NW_011242722.1:0-353 GCF_000146605.3 Meleagris gallopavo | reverse complement strand
CATGCCGGGAAATGCACATTCCACTTCCTTGCTGTTTCCACAGAGACCAACACATCTCTCCATGCAGTTGTTACGGCACTTGGGAGCACCGCAGCTCTGCTGCCACCTGTTGGACACAATACAGTCATGAAGGCACGCCCTGCATCCGGGCCTCTTGCACAAACCTGTGCTCCTTGCTCGGAGCACATGGCTGCACTCTGTGCACCATGTTGCTTACCACCAGAGAAGGCTCAGGTACCACACCGTTTTTGCTTCCATCTTGTCTGATAACTGCTCATTATGCACAGCCCTCATCTTTGCTTTGCTTTGGTGAGGTGGGGACTGCCATTGCTTCCTCAGTCCCACACACCCCT
>NW_011242721.1:0-527 GCF_000146605.3 Meleagris gallopavo | reverse complement strand
AGTGGCTTGGTGACTGCAGCGGTGAATTCCCTCGGAACTCTGGGACTCATCTCGTCAGGACCCAAAGACTCCTGGATGTTTGGGTCCTCAGGTGGTCCAGAACCTGATCTGCCATGGCAGTGTGGGATGGGAAGGGGAGTGTGGGACTGAGGAAGCAATGGCAGTCCCCACCTCACCAAAGCAAAGATGAGGGCTGTGCATAATGAGCAGTTCTCAGACAAGATGGAAGCCAAAAATGGTGTTGGGTACCTGAGCCTTCTCTGGTGGTAAGCAACATGGTGCACAGAGTGCAGCCATGTGCTCCGAGCAAGGAGCACAGGTTTGTGCAAGAGGCCCGGATGCAGGGCAGTGCCTTCATGACTGTATTGTGTCCAACAGGTGGCAGCAGAGCTGCGGTGCTCCCAAGTGCCGTAACAACTGCACGGAGAGATGTGTTGGCTCTGTGGAAACTGCAGGAGTGGAATGTGCATTTCCCGGCATGCCCCGGACCTCACTTTGCTGACTGGTCATTGTCTGCCCAGCAGGTA
>NW_011242720.1:0-475 GCF_000146605.3 Meleagris gallopavo | reverse complement strand
GAGGGCTGTGCATAATGAGACAGTTATCAGACAAGATGGAAGCCAAAATGGTGTTGGGTAGCTGAGCCTTCTCTGGTGGTAAGCAACATGGTGCACAGAGTGCAGCCATGTGCTCCGAGCAAGGAGCACAGGTTTGTGCAAGAGGCCGGGATGCAGGGCAGTGCCTTCATGACTGTATTGTGTCCAACAGGTGGCAGCAGAGCTGCGGTGCTCCCAAGTGCCGTAACAACTGCCCGGAGAGATGTGTTGGTCTCGGTGGAAACAGCAAGGAAGTGGAATCTGCATTTCCCGGCATGCCCCGGAACCTCACTTTGCTGACTGGTCATTGTCTGCCCAGCAGGTAAGGGCGATGCACACCCGCCAGCGTTTACCCATTCCAGAGCCCGGCACAATAGGGTTCCCCCAGAGCTCTGAATTGCGCTTCATGGTGCCCAGAAGGCTGCCTATCCTCTTTGTTCTGTGTCTTGCTTGTCTC
>NW_011242719.1:0-486 GCF_000146605.3 Meleagris gallopavo | reverse complement strand
CCAGAGCCACTCGGCGCAGACCAGCCCCCCGGCAGCTGTGCTGCTCCCAAACTCACCGTTGTTGATCCACGCGAGCAGATCATCCATGTCTGCGGTGTCGTCCAGGATGCCTGTGTTGGCCGTCACTTCTGGAGAAGGGCCAGGAAAAATCCCCCCAGAGGGGCACTGCCAGCTTTCCCGCGCCCACTCGGTGCCCACCCCCCCCGCCAGCTGTGCTGCCCCCAAACTCACCCTCGTCGATCCAGGTCAGGAGCTCTTCGATGTCCTCCGCGACGTCCTCCGGGGTGTCCGCGCTCGTTGTCACTGCTGGCAAAGCAAGACCATCCCCAGTGGGGCAACGCCAGCTTTGCCACAGCCAGCCGGTGCGGACAGCCTGCCGCCCGCTCTGCAGCCCCTGAACTCACCGCCTGATTCCAGCCGTGGCAGCGGCTGCAGGTGAGCGGAGGCCGTGGCGGGATGGGGGCACACGTCGGTGGGCGCCGGGTG
>NW_011242718.1:0-451 GCF_000146605.3 Meleagris gallopavo | reverse complement strand
CCTCCTGTTTTGTGGAACCCGCGACCTGGGGCGGGTGCAGCCTGCGAGCACAGCTGGGGGGCAGTTTGGGCTGTGGAGTGGGGCAGAGCCAGGCTCCAGCCTCCCTGATCCCATTTAAGGGCTGGGAAGAGTAGGAGCAGCATCTGAACCTGGGGAGTGCTTCCTTTGGAGTATGCCTTGTTCTTTGGTGATGGAGTTGAGTGTTATTTTTTTTTTTTCTTCTTCTCCATTGTGGAGCTGGTCTCTCTCTTTTTTAGCAGGGAACCCTGAGCGTACTTAAGGGCTGGTAGGTATTTGGACCTGGAAGCTGCTTCCTTCACTTGAGAGTGTGGGGGAGTATTGGTCCTTGGAATGGGGTAAGTGGTTTCTTTTTTCTTTCAGGGCTGTGATCTTCTGTTTTTGGGGGATCCCAAGTGCGCTGAAGGGCTGCTAGGTGTAAGAGCAGCATCTG
>NW_011242717.1:0-343 GCF_000146605.3 Meleagris gallopavo | reverse complement strand
AAAGCTACGGCTGCAGTTCACAAGGTGCAAACAGTGCCACTGCAAGCACAAAGCAAGCTCTCTTGAGCAGTTCAACCAACAGTGAGGCCAAACACTGGGGAGCAGACAATGTTTGTTGTTTCTGCAGCTATTTCAAGGGAAAAATCAGCAGAGGACAAACACCACAACCGAGACGGCTCCGGCAGTTTTATAAACTTGCCACACTTGCACTATTGTCTTGCCAAAGAGGAACAAAATAATCTGCTCACTTCCTGTAACCTATTTGCCTGGAGACCTCAGCCGTGGACTGGACACAGGAGCTGGTCCACTGGCCCAATCCTTGGCTCACTAGCAGTGCCACCTT
>NW_011242716.1:0-345 GCF_000146605.3 Meleagris gallopavo | reverse complement strand
TCACCCTCACCGTGAAGAAGTTCTTACGCACATTCGTGCGAAACTTCCTGTGCTGCAGCTTATGTCCGTTTCCCCTCGTCCTGTCTCCACGTACCACTGAAAAGAGACTGGCCTCACCACTATGGCCGCCACTCCTCAGATATTTTATAAACCTGGATCAGGTCCCCTCTCAGTCTTCTTTTCTCAAGGCTAAACAGACCCAGTTCACTTAGCCTTTCTTCATAGGGGAGATGCTCCAGGCCCCTTTCACCATCCTTTTGTGGCCCCTTCCGCTGGACTCTTTCCAAGTGATCCCTGTCTTTTTGTACTGGGGAGCCCAGAACTGGACACAGTACTCCAGATGGA
>NW_011242715.1:0-458 GCF_000146605.3 Meleagris gallopavo | reverse complement strand
ATGGTACATGTTTTCACACTAAGAGTTGCTTTTGCCCTGTCTTCATAGGTTATCAGCGTCAGCTGCTCTACAAACATGATGATGGCTCCTACAGTGCCTTTGGGAAGTCTGACACCCAGGGCAACACATGGTGAGTGGCCAGAGTTGGAGCTGTCATCCCAAACCTAGCATCCATTCTATTTCCTGGATGTGACATATGTGCTCTGCCCACAGGCTGACAGCTTTTGTGGCCAGGTCCTTTGGGCAGGCCAGCTCTTACATTTACATCAGCAAAAATCATGTGCAAGATGCTGTGCTCTGGCTGCAGAAGCATCAGTTATCCAACGGTTGCTTCCAGAGTGTGGGGAAGCTCTTCAATAATGACTTGAAGGTATGACTAATGGCAATGGAAGTAGGAGTGGGAGAAACATGATATGGGGACGGGGTCACTTCTCCAGGCTCTTCTGCTGTGCACAGTA
>NW_011242714.1:0-413 GCF_000146605.3 Meleagris gallopavo | reverse complement strand
AAACAGGGCTGCACGCAGGGCTGTGTGTGATGGAGGAGAGAGGAAAGGATGCTGCAGTTCTGTGCTGACTGCAGAAGTGGCACAAGGCTGTAGCAGCAGAAAGGCAAATTGACAAAACTGCTCTTAAAAGACCAGAAGTTTGTGGTTGGCAGTGCTCAAATCTTCCTCCATAGAGAGGCTCTTCATGTCTTTCTTGTCTCCTTTCTGTCAGAAGCTGATGCCAGTGGCCTTCCTCTGAAGCGCAGCCATGTGCAAAGCCGGAGAGGAGCACGGAGTGTGGCACAGCACCCAAGAGAGGTACAGACACACAACAGGCATCTGGCTTTGGTGCACTGTCTTTCTAGTTAGGTTTTCTGCCTGTTCTTTCCTGGGACTGTTCTCATTGCGTGTTCCTTGGGGTGTTAATGCCTGGG
>NW_011242713.1:0-398 GCF_000146605.3 Meleagris gallopavo | reverse complement strand
TCTTCCTTACTGTTTGGCTCGTGTCGCAGTTGCTTGTGATAATCAGTGAACTGAGCTCCTCCTCCTCACCTTCTGCCATCATTACTTCCAAAGCCTCTGTGCTTGTCTGTGAGCTGCTGCCCTGCGCCAGCATGGCAGAAATTAACTCAGCAAAGCTGGCGAGTGTTGTGCTTTAAATGGTGCGTGTAAGTTCCTGGTGAAGTTCAGAGCAAACAGGGGTGCTCTTCTAGTGCTACAAACGAATAGATTGGCTTGGCTGCCTCTTGAGTTGTGCGCACGCTTTCCATGGCGTGAAAAGCTCTCCTTTGTTCCTTTGTTTTGCAGCTTTCTGTCAAACACTTGCCTTTGTTAATTCCAGGACAGCCTTCATCAGGCTGGGATTCTATCGGACAACCATC
>NW_011242712.1:0-322 GCF_000146605.3 Meleagris gallopavo | reverse complement strand
ACGTAGGAAAAGCAAGAGCTCAAGTCTTCTCTTTGGACAGCTGAACTCTCACCCATCATGAGCAGAGGGTGAGGAAATCTTAACTCAAAAATCCACAACGACCAACGATGCTTCCATGCTGATTGCATTACATTGCCATAGAACGGCCAAAAAACTTCCGTACAGCCGAGTACCTGGCAGAAAATGAAGAGTACACATTTTTAGCATTTCATCGTGAATTCAAAGTATAGTCTCAGTTTACTATTTAAAATTGGAAGGGAAAAAAAAATCTCTGTACATATATACATTAGCCTCCAAGTTGCCAGGCATCAGTTTTCAATGG
>NW_011242711.1:0-433 GCF_000146605.3 Meleagris gallopavo | reverse complement strand
GGAGCTCATGCGCAAGCTCAAGGGAAAGAAGAAGGTCCAATGAAATGTGGAAAAAGGTCTGATCGCTTGGGAAGAATATAGGAATGTAGTCAGGGCCTGCAGGGATGCAACGAGGAAGGCTAAAGCCCATCTGGAATTGAATCTAGCTAAAGTGATAAAGGATAATAAAAAAGGCTTCTTCAAGTATGTTAATAGCAAAAGGAAAACTAGGGAGAATGTGGGCCCCTTACTAAGTGAGTGGGGGGTCCTCGTAACGGGGGATGCTGAGAAGGCAGAGATACTGAATGCCTTCTTTACTTCTGTCTTCAGTGAAAAGGCTCCCCTGCAGGATCCCACACCCCTGGAGGTTAGTGAGAGGGTCTGGGGAATGGGAGACTTCCCGTTAGTCAGGAAAGAGGACGTGCGTGAGCGCCTAGGCAGTACTAAGGTCCAC
>NW_011242710.1:0-454 GCF_000146605.3 Meleagris gallopavo | reverse complement strand
CCATCAGGTCCCATGGACTTGTGGACCTTAGTACTGCCTAGGCGCTCACGCACGTCCTCTTTCCTGACTAAAGGGAAGTCTCCCATTCCCCAGACCCTCTCACTAACCTCCAGGGTGTGGGATTCCTGCAGGGGAGCCTTTTCACTGAAGACAGAAGTAAAGAAGGCATTCAGTATCTCTGCCTTCTCAGCATCCCCCGTTACGAGGACTCCCCCCTCACCTTAGTAAGGGGCCCACATTCTCCCTAGTTTCCTTTTGCTATTAACATACTTGAAAAAGCCTTTTTATTATCCTTTATCACTTTAGCCAGATTCAATTCCAGATGGGCTTTAGCCTTCCTCGTTGCATCCCTGCAGGCCCTGACTACATTCCTATATTCTTCCCAAGTGGTCAGACCCCTTTTTTCCACTATTTCATGGACCTTCTTCTTTCCTTTGAGTTTGCGCATGAGCTC
>NW_011242709.1:0-508 GCF_000146605.3 Meleagris gallopavo | reverse complement strand
AATGTGTCTTTGACCACTGACATGCACAGGGTATCTAACCACCGTACACTAGGAAGTTCTAGTGTTATCATCCACTCATCTGATTTTCCTCGTACCCAGTCTGACAGGAGCATAGCCAAGAATCATCTACCTGTTTCCCCTCCTCAGAGGGAGAAGAGACTTCACTGCAGAGAGCTCTTCTACATTTCTTTCTTCTTACATCTTCTACAAGTAAACACTAGAACAAGGTTTTATGATGACAGGATTTGTATACAAGATGTGAGTTTGCATACAAATCAGTTGATTGTGAGAAGCTACAGGTTAACAAGGGGAAACAGGAACCCAAGAGTCTCCTTTCCCATCAGAGGACAAGCATTCCCAGCAAAGTTTTGCCAGCATCCTTAGAGAGGAGACGAGACTGCATCATAAATGATGCTGTGAGGCATTATTCATACTGATAGCAGAAACTTCGAAGTGTAAAGAGAGGGAACTTTGTTGTGCCCCAAAACATCTATTCAAATAGAAAACC
>NW_011242708.1:0-390 GCF_000146605.3 Meleagris gallopavo | reverse complement strand
TCTTTCAATCCTTCTAGAGGGTAGATTTTTTTCTTGAGGCAAACTATGGGCGACAGTATCGCTATTATCTTCATACCTTAACTGCTCCTTCAGAGCCCCTAGTAAGAGAGCTGCATCATGCTTTTCATTTTCTAATTGCCTTTTGAGTTCCTCTGTTTGTTTCTGCAGAGTCTTGACCGATTCCTGCAGCAACTCTATAGTTTGGATATAGCTATTATGGACTAAATGAACTGGATGTGTGGGAATGGAATGTTGTTTCTGCATTATGTATTAAAAAGGGCAACTGATCTGAAGAAGCAGAGCATGATGTATTTGTGTTCTGTAACTTACCCTTAGAAATAGTTGATGTAAAAGTTGGAGTACTGTATATGTTACTAGCATATTTTAGAA
>NW_011242707.1:0-477 GCF_000146605.3 Meleagris gallopavo | reverse complement strand
ATGGGTGCATGATGTTCATTACCTGCTGGACACATCTCACACCACTGACTGGAGGAGCCCAGGCAATACCTTCAACTCCATCAGGCTGCAAAATGAAATCAGAAGAGACGCAGAACATAATTTAAAACACAACAAGGATGCACACAATGCCCTTAAAAACACCGCATGGATGCAATTAGCACATAGCCCTATTAATGACAGCCATCCAGCTTGAGATCCTCCAGAAAAAGCAGAGCTCACAGCTCTGCAAGAAAGCAGGAATCACTCACCCCATTCTAAGGGCTCACCCCACACCCCAAAGGAAGCAGTCTCCAGATTCAGATGCTGCTCTTACAGCTAGCAGCCCTTCAGTGCACTTGCCATCCCCCAAAAACAGAAGATCACAGCCCTGAAAGAAAAAAAGAAACCACTTACCCCTTTCCAAGGACCAATACTCCCCCACACTCTGAAGTGAAGGAAGCAGCTTCCAGGTCCAAA
>NW_011242706.1:0-378 GCF_000146605.3 Meleagris gallopavo | reverse complement strand
GCTACTGTTTTCACTATTACGTTCTCTTTGTCCTCCTATTTTTTGTGTTCCCTAGCCCCATTCTCTTGGCCTAATGTCCCCATGGCTTTGTGTTGCCACGTTCATGTCGGCATTCAGTTTTGGCGTTCCCTGCCGTATTGTCTGGGCCGTCATCCTTGGCCATTTCCTTCCATGTTCTCTTGGCCCTTGCCTTTGCCTGGGCATTCCCTTGCCCTCCTGTTTTTGTGGAACCCGCACCTGGGCGGGGTGCAGCCCTGCGAGCACAGCTGGGGGCAGTTAGGCTGTGGAGTGGGGCAGAGCCAGGCTCCACCCCTCCCTGATCCCATTGAAGGGCTGGGAAGAGTAGGGGCAGCATGTGAACCTGGGGAGTGCTTCCTT
>NW_011242705.1:0-403 GCF_000146605.3 Meleagris gallopavo | reverse complement strand
GGATGCAGGGCAGTGCCTTCATGACTGTATTGTGTCCAACAGGTGGCAGCAGAGCTGCGGTGCTCCCAAGTGCCGTAACAACTGCCCGGAGAGATGTGTTGGTCTCTGTGGAAACAGCAAGGAAGTGGAATCTGCATTTCCCGGCATGCCCCGGAACCTCACTTTGCTGACTGGTCATTGTCTGCCCAGCAGGTAAGGGCGATGCACACCCGCCAGCGTTTACCCATTCCAGAGCCCGGCACAATAGGGTTCCCCAGACGCTCTGAATTGCGCTTCATGGTGCCCAGAAGGCTGCCTATCCTCTTTGTTCTGTGTCTTGCTTGTCTCTGGTCTTGCACTGTTTCACTATTACATTCTCTTGTCCTCCGATTTTTGTGTTCCTTGCCCCTATTCTCTTGGCCTA
>NW_011242704.1:0-448 GCF_000146605.3 Meleagris gallopavo | reverse complement strand
TGGAGAGCTTATGGGTGAGAATTCAAGAGGCAGGCTGGTAAGGGTGACACTGTTGTGGGTGAGTACTACAGGCCCCTGATCAGGATGAGGAGGCTGATGAGGCCTTCCAAAAGCAACTGGATGTAGCGTCACGTTCCCAGGTCCCTGGTGCTTATGGGGGACTTCAATTATCCAGATATTTGCTGGATGACCAACATGGCCAGGCACGCACGGTCCAGACGGTTCTTGCAGTGCGTTGAAGACAACTTTCTGATGCAGGTGGTGGAGGAACCGACGCGGGGAGGCCTTATTCTCACCAACAGGGATGGACTTGTTAAGGAAGTAAAGGTTGGGGGCAGTTTGGGTTGTAGTGATCATGAGATGGTGGAGTTCAAGATCCTGAGTGGAAGAAGCAAAGCAATAAGTAGGATTGCTACCCTGGACTTTAGGAGAGCCAACTTCGATCTCT
>NW_011242703.1:0-376 GCF_000146605.3 Meleagris gallopavo | reverse complement strand
GTGCTTCCAAGCCTGAACTGAGGAGTGGAAACTGAAGACTCGCTGGTTAGCACCTCCCATCCCCAAAGTCCCACTGAACTCACCCACTGCTGGCAGCCGGACGCTTTGAGGCAGGGGGGTCTGACGGCCATCACCTATAGGGTCCCACCTGGGTCTCCAGAAACCGTTGCAGCAGTCGCACTAGAAAAAAGTTGCATTAGAAAATACCCAGGCTCCTAAATCAATGCACCTGGATGATTCAGAAAACAAAGCTTCAAGGTGGGATCTCAAAGCTCCACCTGAGACAAACCCCTTTGAAATCCAACCCACAATACCATAAAAATACAACACCAGGACGAAAACCGTTCAACAAAGACTGGTTAATGGCAGCACACCG
>NW_011242702.1:0-449 GCF_000146605.3 Meleagris gallopavo | reverse complement strand
TTAATACCAGTAACTTCTGAGATCTGTAGAACTAGGAAGGAAACATAGCAGTTGATAGAGGTGTTAGGATATCCCTCATAAAACAGTACGTCTCCAGCTTGCTTTTTCTGTTATGCAGTGATACCTTCAGCCTGCATCAGGAATGTGAGCAGCAACCACACTGATATCCAACTAAGCAGCAGTGTCAGAGGGTAGTTCTGTTGGAGCTTTTCTGCACACAAATGCCCACTAACAGCTAGAAAGGGGCTGTGGCTCCCAGCATCGTGCGGCAGGTTTTCCTTCATGGAAGGAGTGAGGTCTGTGCTGTATGTAAGCCACGTTATTGGCTCTTTCCTGGATGAGACTTTCTCATCCAGAAGCTACGTACAGGGGCTACAACGATCCACAGCCCTTAATGCATGAAGCAGAAGGATATATTCATCAGAATGGCTGACCAAGGTAGAAGTCTC
>NW_011242701.1:0-409 GCF_000146605.3 Meleagris gallopavo | reverse complement strand
CAGGGCTGTGATCTTGCTTTTGGGGATGGCAAGTGCACTGAAGGGCTGCTAAGGGTGTAAGAGCAGCATGTGAATCTGGAGACTGCTTCCTTTTGGGGGTGTGGGGGTGAGCCCTTAGGAATGGGGTGAGTGATTCCTGCTTGATTTCAGAGCTGTGAGCTCTGCTTTTCTGGAGGATCTCAAGCTGGATGGCTGTAATTCATGTGCTAATTGCATCCATGCGGTGGGTGTTTTTTAAGGGCATTGTGTGCATCCTTGTTGTGTTTTAAATTATGTTCTGCGTCTCTTCTGATTTCATTTTGCAGCCTGATGGAGTTGAAGGATTGCCTGGGCTCCTCCAGTCAGTGGTGTGAGATGTGTCCAGCAGGTAATGAACACGATGCACCCCATGTTGGTGCGCTGCTTGTAT
>NW_011242700.1:0-454 GCF_000146605.3 Meleagris gallopavo | reverse complement strand
CAAAACACGAACAACAGATTATTTCTTTAGTTAAGCAAGTCAGTTGCAAATCAATCCAGCTGTTGCAATTTTAGAAAGCTCAGGCCACTTCTTAACACTGTCACACACATTTCTGTGTGAAGAGTTCATGAGGAAAGCTGTTGGGATTCAAAGAATAAGCATAAAGACCCACAACATGCTGATGTATTTTGAGTTGTTATTTTAGTCCCTCAGAAAGGAACAGGGACTGTCTTTGAGGCAGTACACACTGAGAAGCATGCTTACCTCTTTACTTTCATAGGCAATGATATAGAATTTTCTTCACTTACCTCCAGGAAGGCTGAGGTGCTGTTCCAAGTAGTTGTGTTTAATTTCCACCTGCTGGCACCACAAGTTTCCTTTTAGAGAAGAGAGCAGCAGCTGTGACCCTTCATTTCCACACACATGTTCAGCATAGCACAGGCCTTAGGACTTA
>NW_011242699.1:0-313 GCF_000146605.3 Meleagris gallopavo | reverse complement strand
CCATCCAGCTTGAGATCCTCCTAGAAAAGCAGAGCTCACAGCTACTGAAATCAAGCAGGAATCACTCACGCCATTCTAAGGGCTCACCCCACACCCCAAAGGAAGCAGACTCCAGATTCAGATGCTGCTCTTACAGCTAGCAGCCCTTCAGCGCACTTGGGATCCCCCAAAAAGAGAAGATCACAGCCCTGAAAGAAAAAAAGAAACCACTTACCCCATTCCAAGGACCAATAGTCCCCCACACTCTCAAAGTGAAGGAAGCAGCTTCCAGGTCCAAAATAACCTACCAGCCCTTAAGTACGCTCAGGGTTCC
>NW_011242698.1:0-431 GCF_000146605.3 Meleagris gallopavo | reverse complement strand
GAAGTAATTTACTAAATATGGTATCAGCAGAATTTATAAGGAGAGAGAATGTGAAATTGATGGTGGATCGGCCTTACCACAACGCTGAGATGAGAAGCGCAGGCAGAGAAGCGCAGGCGAGAAGCGCAGGCAGAGAAGCGCAAGCGAAGCAGTGCAGGCAAAGAAGAGAGCATCAGGTGACCTTGCCGGGAGTTATATCTCCTCGCTGACCTCAAAGCCCCCTGGGGAAACGTAGCTCTTCTTCTCCTCTGGACAGGCACCCGGAACTTGAGCATCAGCAGTCAAACCCCCAGTGCATTGCATGATGTTATGATGTGGAATACTGATAATGAAAAATCATGAAACCATGACATTCCACCCCTTATTCCACATCACTACATCATGCTTAATATAATACAAACAAATATAAACACACGCACAAGGAATTCCTG
>NW_011242697.1:0-520 GCF_000146605.3 Meleagris gallopavo | reverse complement strand
TTGAGGTCTCTGTGGATGGCATCCCGTCCCTCTGCTGTGTCACTGCACCCCACAGCTTGGTGTCCTTAGGGTGCACTCAACCCCACTGTTGATGTCCCTGATGAAGGGGAAACCCAGATGCTTGTACCAACTGGGCGTAGAAGCCCTTGGGAGCAGCCCTGCGGAGGACTCGGGGATCCTGGTGGACAAAGAGCTGGACATAAGCCAGTAGTGTGCACTTGCAGCCCAGAAGGCCAACTAGATCCTGGGCTGCATTCAAAGAGGAGCGACCAGCAGGGAGAGGGAGGTGATTGTCCCCCTCGACTCGGCTCTGGTGCGGCCCCATGTGCAGCACTGCGTCCAGGCCTGGGGCTCCAGCACGGGAATGATGTGGAGCTTTTTGGAGTCAGGTCCAGAGAAGGGCCACGAAGATGATCAGAGGGCTGGAGCACCTCTCTTAGAAAGAAATGTTGAGGGAACTGGGATTGTTTCTGTGGGAGAAGAGAAAGCTCTGGAGATAGCTCATTGACAGCCTTCCAAG
>NW_011242696.1:0-374 GCF_000146605.3 Meleagris gallopavo | reverse complement strand
TTTTTTTTTTTTTTTTTTTTTTTTTTTTTCCCTATCCCCCTGTGTGCCTTGGCAGTCTCTAGAACTTTACTCATCTATCTGATCTAGTTTTATTTTATTGATTATTGCTATTTTCTCCAACTGAAAACAAACAATAAAACTGCTCCTGGATTTGTCTGAATCTCTTCCCTATCTAGCCTTGTATGGTACAGTTTCAGTATAATATAATAAAGTAAAAAATCAACTTACCTTACAAAAAACAATTTTCATACAAAATTTCAAAAATCACATTCTGAAATGTGTGTAGCTTTTTTGTTTTGGGTCTGTGGTTAAAAAACAGATCATTCATTTGGTTAGACCAGAGGAAAAAGCCATTCTAGACTAAAGCTTTTTTT
>NW_011242695.1:0-439 GCF_000146605.3 Meleagris gallopavo | reverse complement strand
ATGTGGGGGTATGAGGTGGGCTATGGAAGGTAAGGGGGCCTCTGAGAGCTGGTCAGCATTTAAACAGCTCTTCTTCCAAGCTCAGGATCGGTGCGTCCCTGTGAGCAAGGAATCGGGAAAAGGTGGCAGGAGACCTGTGTGGATGAGCAAGGAGCTCATGCGCAAGCTCGAAGGAAGGAGGAAGGTCCATGAAATGTGGAAAAAGGGTCTGACCACTTGGGAAGAATATGGAATAAGGAATGTAGTCAGGGCCTGCAGGGATGCAACGAGGAAGGCTAAATCCCGTCTGGAATTGAATCTGGCTAAAGTGATAAAGGATAATAAAAAAAGGCTTACTTCAAGTATGTGTACAGCAAAAGGAAAACTAGAGAGAACGTGGGCCCCTTACTAAGTGAGGGGGGGGTTCTGGGTAACGGGGGATGCTGAGAAGGCAGAGATA
>NW_011242694.1:0-314 GCF_000146605.3 Meleagris gallopavo | reverse complement strand
TTTTAGGGAGAAAGCTACTATTTCTCGGAGAAAACGTCATATTTCTGGTTGAAAAAACGGTATTTATGGGAGAAAACGTCCTATTTCTGGTTGAAAAATGGTATTTGTGGGAGGAAACTGCAGTTCCTGGCAGAAAACTGCATATTTTTGGGAGAAAGCGGCTAATTTTGCGGTATAAAATGTCGTATATTTGCGATAAAACTGGCATTTCTTGGAGAAAATATCGTATTTTTTGGGGGAAAAATCTACTATTTCTTGGAAAAGGTGTCATATTTAAGGGAAGAAATCTGGTATTTCTGGAGAAAATGTCCATG
>NW_011242693.1:0-526 GCF_000146605.3 Meleagris gallopavo | reverse complement strand
GGATAGCGATAGGACAGGGAATGGTTTGAAGTGAGACTAGGGAGGTTTAGGTTGGTTATTAGGAGGCAGCTTTTCACGCACAGGGTGGTGACGCACTGGAATGTGTGCTTGAGAGTCACTTGCAGGATGATCTGCTCCATGATCCGTGACCAGCACAGAGGTGAGACTGCCATGCTGGTAGTTCCCCGCGTCACACTTTGTATCCTTCCTAAGAGGTGTGCTGTCACCTTTTTTCTCCTCACCAGGGACTTGACCTGACTGCCTCGACTTGTGAAATACCATGGAGAGTGGCTCGGTGACTGCAGCGGTGAATTCCCTCGGAACTCTGGGACTCATCTTGTCAGGACCCAAAGACTCGTGGATGTTTGGGTCCTCAGGTGGTCCAGAACCTGATCTCCCATGGCAGTGTGGGATGGGAAGGGGTCTGTGGGACTGAGGAAGCAATGGCAGTCCCCACCTCACCAAAGCAAAGCAAAGATGAGGGCTGTGCATAATGAGCAGTTCTCAGACAAGATGGAAGCCAAAA
>NW_011242692.1:0-410 GCF_000146605.3 Meleagris gallopavo | reverse complement strand
CAAAAATTACATTTTCTCCAGAAATACCAGATTTCTTCCCCAAAATATGACACCTTTTCCAAGAAATAGCAGATTTTTCCCCAAAAATATGATATTTTCTCCAAGAAATGCCAGTTTTATCGCATAAATACGACATTTTATACCGCAAATAGCCGCTTTCTCCCAAAAATATGCAGTTTTCTGCCAGGAACTGCAGTTTCCTCCCACAAATACCATTTTTCAACCAGAAATAGGACTTTTCTCCCAGAAATATCAGATTTTGCCCCCAAAACATGACATTTTCTCCCAGAAATACGAGTTTTCTCCCAAAATATGATATTTTGCTCCAGAAATAGCAGTTTTATCAGCGAGTACTCAGCGTTTTCTTCCAGAAACACCGATTTTCTCCTAAAAAATGACATTGTCTCCCA
>NW_011242691.1:0-381 GCF_000146605.3 Meleagris gallopavo | reverse complement strand
AATAAACACGAGGAATGAATGAATGAATGAATGAATGAATGAATGAATGAATGAATGAATGAATGAATGAATGAATAAATAATAAATGAGCGAGCGAGCGAGCGAGCGAGCCGATAAATAAGCAAGCAAATAAATAAATAAATAACAACAATAAGTAACAATAAAACAACATTTAAAAACAAGAGACAATACGCGGGCACGTAAATAAATAAAAAATAAAAAATTGAAATGAACAAATAACGAAATTATAAACAAACAGACAAACACGTGGACGCATAAACGAAAATGATAAAGAAATAAATGAAAATAAATAAAATAACGAAAAAGTTAAAAAATAAAAAATAAAAAAACGATTAAAATGCAGGAAGAAATAAAGAAATA
>NW_011242690.1:0-435 GCF_000146605.3 Meleagris gallopavo | reverse complement strand
AAAAAAATCACACACTCCATCACCAAGAACAAGGCATACTCCAAAGGAAGCACTCCCCAGGTTCAGATGCTGCCCCTACTCTTCCCAGCCCTTAAATGGGATCAGGGAGGGGTGGAGCCTGGCTCTGCCAAACTCCACAGCCAAACTGCCCCCAGCTGTGCTCGCAGGGCTGCACCCGCCCCAGGTGCGGGTTCCACAAAACAGGAGGGCAAGGGAATGCCCAGGCAAAGGCAAGGGCCAAGAGAACACGGAAGGAAATGCCAAGGATGACGGCCCAGACAATACGGCAGGGAACGCCAAACTGAATGCCGACATGAATGTGGCAACACAAGCCAAGGGTCATTAGGCCAAGAGAATGGGCAAGGAACACAAAATCGGAGGACAAAGAGAAATGTAATAGTGAAAACAGTGCAAGACCAGAGACAAGCAAGACAC
>NW_011242689.1:0-326 GCF_000146605.3 Meleagris gallopavo | reverse complement strand
CTACCCAGAAAGGCCGCTTTTTCCCCCCAAAGTACACCGTTGGCTTCCAAAAAGTACACATTCTCCCCAAGAAATACCTCCCTTCTCCAATACAATGACATTACCTCCCAGTAATGCTACCTTGGGCCCAAACATTGGACAGCTTCTCCCACAAGTACTACTTTTTCCATCCAAAACAGGACATCTTCTCCCCAAAGAATGCTATTTTCTCCCGGAAACAAAGCAGCTTTCTCACAAATGGGTGGCATTTTCCAACCAACTATGCTACTCTCTCCCAGAAAGAGCACTTTTTCTGACCAAGTACCTTCCCCTTTTCTCTCAAAAAT
>NW_011242688.1:0-530 GCF_000146605.3 Meleagris gallopavo | reverse complement strand
CTTTTTTTCTCCTTGTTTTTCTTTCGTTTTTTTTTTAGTTATTTATTTATTTTCTGTTTGTATTTTGTTGCCTTGCGTGTCATAGGTTTGGTTTGCTTTTTTTTCCCTTAGTTTTCCTGACTGCTTTCCAATGTTTTCTCGACTTTTGTCGATTTCTTCTTTGCAGTTTCTTTCTTTCTGTTATTTTTTTTCCTACGAATATTCCTACGGATTTCTCTGAATTGGCAGCTCTTACTCATAACACACAGGAGTGACCCTTCACACTTATCGCTAACACAACGTGGTAACCACTAGCCACATCCAAGAAAGGTAAATCTTGAGCCTAATGCAGAAGGGTATCCCTGAATCCTAAAGCCTAATCCGAATCCAAAAGGGCAACCATTAAACCAAACCACAAATGGGAACCCGTAACTCTTACCCCTTATCCAACATGGTAGCCCTTTACCCTTCCGTAACGGCACAACCCTTAACCCAAACTGGTAACACTGAAGCCTAACCCCAGAGAGAAACCAGTAACACAAAGCAGAACC
>NW_011242687.1:0-302 GCF_000146605.3 Meleagris gallopavo | reverse complement strand
CTACATGTTGCACTAAGGTTACCTGGGGATCTGGCTGATAAGTGCCCAGTACCTGTTCTAGTGCTTGACCAAACAGATTAGGTGATTCGTGAATCCCTGGGGTAGCACTGTCCACCTTAATTGTTGTTTCCCAGAATGCGTCTTTTAAGTCTATGGCTGTATACCACTTCAGTGCTGGTGTTAACTGGCTTAATAGAGTCCAAGGGTTGGCGACTACGTGGGAACCGGGTGATCATTCGCTTGTTTATTTCCCTGAAGTCATGCACTAGCCTAGATGAGCCATCAGGTTTCTTCACAGGTAG
>NW_011242686.1:0-405 GCF_000146605.3 Meleagris gallopavo | reverse complement strand
AGAGGACTCGGCCCATCCAGAAAGAGTGAAGACATCTTCGTGTCTAATAACGTTCACACTTCCGAGGAACAGGACACGTTCAACGTGGGAACTCAGGCAGCACCTACAGCATGTGGTGGTGGAGGCGCCAATACCTAGAAAGAAAGAAAAAAGAAAGCTACACATACGGTACTGAACAATGTCACGCAGAAACACTTATTGGTGAATCGAGAAACCCCAAGTCATGGACAGCACTCAGCACTGGGGAGACCTGAATATGGGGAAAGAAAGAACACCCGGTGAAAGCAACGTGAGCACGAGGCACATCCGTCACCAAGCCCAAAGGACCTCAGCGAGTGTGTTAAACAGGACACGTCTGGGATCAACGTACCTCGGCACAAAGACTAAGCGTTGGATATTGGCATC
>NW_011242685.1:0-466 GCF_000146605.3 Meleagris gallopavo | reverse complement strand
CCAAGAGAATGGGGCAAGGAAACACAAAAATAGGAGGGACAAGAGAATGTAATAGTGAAAACAGTGCAAGACCAGAGACAAGCAAGACACAGAACAAAGAGGATAGGCAGCCTTCTGTGGGCACCATGAAGCGCAATTCAGAGCTCTGGGGGAACCCTATTGTGCCGGGGCTCTGGAATGGGTAAACGCTGGCGGGTGTGCATCGCCTTACCTGCTGGGCGGACAGTGACCAGTCAGCAAAGTGAGGTTCCGGGGCATGCCGGGAAACGCAGATTCCAGTTCCTTGCTGTTTCCACAGAGACCAACACATCTCTCCGTGCAGTTGTTACGGCACTTGGGAGCACCGCAGCTCTGCTGCCACCTGTTGGACACAATACAGTCATGAAGGCACTGCCCTGCATCCGGGCCTCTTGCACAAACCTGTGCTCCTTGCTCGGAGCACATGGCTGCACTCTGTGCACCATGT
>NW_011242684.1:0-448 GCF_000146605.3 Meleagris gallopavo | reverse complement strand
TGAAGACTGGAGGATAGCCAGTGTCACTCTGGTCTTCAAAAAGGGCAAGAAGGAAGATCCGGGTAATTATAGGCCTGTCAGCCTCACCTCTGTCCCTGGAAAGGTGATGGAACAGCTTGTGCTGGATACCATCTCCAGACAACTGGGAGAAAAGGAGGTTATCAGGAGTAGTCAGCATGGCTTCACCAAGGGGAGGTCGTGCTCGACCAACCTGGTGGCCTTCTATGATGCTGTCACATGCTGGGTGGATGGGGGAAGAGGCGGTAGATGTAATCTACCTTGATTTTAGAAAGGTCATTTGATACTGTCTCCCACGACATCCTTATAACAAAGCTGAGGAAGTGTGGGATAGACGAGTGGACAGTGAAGTGGGTTGAGAACTGGCTGACTGGCAGAGTGCAGAGGGTCGTCATTTGGGTGGTGCAGAGTCTGGCTGGAGACCTGTAAC
>NW_011242683.1:0-368 GCF_000146605.3 Meleagris gallopavo | reverse complement strand
CCCAGAAATACCACATTTCACTTGGAAATTGGGCCTGTGCTTCCAAAAAGATGGTATTTTTCTTCCCAGGCATACCTGTTTTCTTCAAACTACCGCACGTTTTCTCCCAAAAAGACTAGATGACAAGACCAAAATTGGACACTTGCAACCAAGAATAGGACATCTTCTCCCACTAATACCACTTGTCTCCCAAGGATAGGACAGTTTTTCCCCTAAATGCTATGGCAGTTCTGCTAAGAAATACTCCTTTCCTTCCCTAAATGGGACATATGCACCCACAAAGACCACGACTCCGAGAAATTCCTCCCAGTTCTCCCAATTACACTCCATTACATTCCTCATCATGACACTTACTCCAGACTTTTGGC
>NW_011242682.1:0-541 GCF_000146605.3 Meleagris gallopavo | reverse complement strand
TGGGCTAACAGGACGAGGCTTCTATTGGCGACCGGTTTCTGTGACAAGGAAAAATTACACTTTGTTTTAGGGATGGAGCGTGGATTTGATTGAATCTTACTGAGAAAGGGGGGAACGGAAAGCCTGTGTGGGTACGAACGCTGTGAGCTGCAGTTTGGGTACCTTCATCTGAATAGGGCTGCATGAAAGGGTGTGTTTGATGGAGGAGAGGAGAGGAAAGTGCACTGCAGTTTGTGTTGGCTGGAGGAAAAGCACAACATTTTAGAGCGGAAAGGCAAATTTAAGAAACGACGCTTGAAGACGTGAAGGTGGTGGTTGACTGAGCTAAGGTCTTCCTCCAGTCAGATGCTCTTCAAATATTTCCAGATTTCTCTGTGCAAGAGGCTGATGGCAGAGGCCTTCCACGGAAGCGCAGCCTTGCGGAGAGGCTGAGGAAGAAGGCAGATCTTGAGCAGACACCAAGGAGAGGCACAGATGTAAGACAGGCATCAGGACTTCTGTACTGTCCTCTGGCTGCCGCCGCTTGCCTTCTGCAGGCCTT
>NW_011242681.1:0-376 GCF_000146605.3 Meleagris gallopavo | reverse complement strand
CTGACCCCCCAGAGCTGGAATGATGATTCTGGTGCTGCATGCCTCCTGCACAGCGCTGAGCACTCAGCCCCTGTCCAGCTCCAGGATCCCACTGTGGGGCACAGCCACCTTCATCTACTTAGGGAGGAACGCAGCCCATGCTGGCACCTATAGGTGCTCCTACCACTCAAGGACCACAGAAGAGAATTAGTCAGAGACCCACATTTGTGTGCCCCCAGTGTCCCCTGTGAGTGGCAATGTCACTGCGTCCCTGCCCTGTGCTGAGGACACCCAAACAGCCCAATCTCACAGGTGCTGAGGTGGCATCCCGTGGGAACCTGGTGCTGGCGGTGGTGAGGGACTGCACTGCTGCCCTCATCTTTAGCCTCAGCCTCTA
>NW_011242680.1:0-310 GCF_000146605.3 Meleagris gallopavo | reverse complement strand
GCAAATATACGATATTTTATACCGCAAATATCCGCTTCCTCCCAAAAAATATGCCATTTTCTGCCAGGAACTGCAGTTTCCTCCCACAAATACCATTTTTTCTTCAAGAAATACGCGTTTTCTCCCAAAATATGATATTTTGCTCCAGAAATTCCAGTTTTATCACCAAAGACTCTACGTTTTTCACCAGAAATACCTATTTTATCCCCAAACATGACATTTTCTCCCAGAAATTCCAGATTTCTTCCCTTAAACATGACACCTTTTCCAAGAAATAGTACATTTTTCCCCAAAAAGTATGATATTTTCC
>NW_011242679.1:0-363 GCF_000146605.3 Meleagris gallopavo | reverse complement strand
CCTATGAATTACAGCCATCCAGCTTGAGATCCTCCAGAAAAGCAGAGCTCACAGCTCTGAAATCAAGCAGGAATCACTCACCCCATTCTAAGGGCTCACCCCACACCCCAAAGGAAGCAGTCTCCAGATTCACATGCTGCTCTTACACCTAGCAGCCCTTCAGTGCACTTGCAATCCCCCAAAAGACAAGATCACAGCCCTGAAAGAAAAAAGAAACCACTTACCCCATTCCAAGGACCAATAGTCCCCCACACTCTCAAGTGAAGGAAGCAGCTTCCAGGTCCAAATACCTACCAGCCCTTAAGTACGCTCAGGGTTCCCTGCTAAGAAAGAGAGAGAGCAGCTCCACAATGGAGGAGAAAA
>NW_011242678.1:0-307 GCF_000146605.3 Meleagris gallopavo | reverse complement strand
CAAGTGCCGTAACAACTGCACGGAGAGATGTGTTGGTCTCTGTGGAAACAGCAAGGAAGTGGAATCTGCATTTCCCGGCATGCCCCGGAACCTCACTTTGCTGACTGGTCATTGTCTGCCCAGCAGGTAAGGGCGATGCACACCCGCCAGCGTTTACCCATTCCCAGAGCCCCGGCACAATAGGGTTCCCCCCAGACGCTCTGAATTGCGCTTCATGGTGCCCAGAAGGCTGCCTATCCTCTTTGTTCTGTGTCTTGCTTGTCTCTGGTCTTGCACTGTTTTCACTTATTACATTCTCTTGTCCTCC
>NW_011242677.1:0-467 GCF_000146605.3 Meleagris gallopavo | reverse complement strand
TTTGCCAGATGCTGCGTGTGGAGCAGGGAGAGAAGAGTGCTGTGGAGCACTGCTGGCATTGCAGTCTAAAGCAGTACGTGGCCAGTGTGACAGGAGCTGCTCTGTGTTTGTGGACAGGTGCGGGTGGAGCGGAATCGTCTCCGGCTTCCCAGCTGAGCGCCAGGACAGAAGCCCCAGCAACTCGTACCGGTATGCCACGAGTTTTTGCTTCCTGTGAGAGCTGCCAGCTCACAGTGCTCATGGCAGCCAGGCGTGCCTGCAGCTGTGAGCGAGAATTCTCAGCTGCGTGTGCGTGCCCTGTCCTCACACGGCCCCCTGGCACCGTCTGCTCTTCGGTGATGCTCCTGAGCAGCTCTGTAGATTGCGGTGTGTGGTGGGAAGTTCTCCTCAGAGAGCTTTGGGTGCAGAATTGCCTGCAGGGAAGGCGCTGCCAAATCCTCGGCCGCCTCCTGTGCTGGAGCCCCACA
>NW_011242676.1:0-305 GCF_000146605.3 Meleagris gallopavo | reverse complement strand
GAAACAGGAGACCGCTGCTGACGGCAGAAAGCGGCGTTCGGGGAGAAGCGCGATTTCTCGCCAGCTACGGCAAAGGTCTCCGGAGCGGTTCAGCGCGAATGCCGCTCTCTGAGCATGAGAGCGAAGGAGTGCGATTCCGATGCCGACAAGTGCGAATTCAGCCTCCTGCACTACCTGCGAGTGGGGTTTTTCTCCGCAGTCCTGAAAGGATCTCTCCCTCTTTCTGAAACGCTCTCCCTGAGAGCACTACGTCTGTCGTTCCTCGAAATTGCAAATGCCTTGTTAGAGCGGGTTTTCCCATCCAC
>NW_011242675.1:0-496 GCF_000146605.3 Meleagris gallopavo | reverse complement strand
ATGTGTTCTTTTGGAAGCCAACGGTGTACTTTGGGGGAAAAGCGGCCTTTCTGGGAGAAAGTGTCCTAGTTTGGGGAGAAAGTGTCATAGTGCGGAGTGTGGTGTAGCAGGATTAGGGGGAATTGGGAGGTATTCCTAAGAGAACTGTCATTTCTGGGTGAAAAGGTCTTATGTGGGGGGGAAAAGGTGAGGAATGTGTGAGAAAGCTGGTGTTTCTGGGAGTAAATGCCATCTTTTGGGGGCTAGAAATGGTCTTTCTGGTGGGATGTGCCACATCTTTGTGAGGCAATCGGTGTTTGTGAGGGCCAATGGCATATATTCTGGATCGAAATGGTCTTTCCGCAGTAAAAGTCCAAAAGTCTGGGAGTAAGTGTCATGATGAGGAATGTAATGGAGTGTAATTGGGAGGAACTGGGAGGAATTTCTCGGAGTCGTGGTCTTTGTGGGTGCATATGTCCCATTTAGGGAAGGAAAGGAGTATTTCTTAGCAGAACTG
>NW_011242674.1:0-473 GCF_000146605.3 Meleagris gallopavo | reverse complement strand
CAAGGTGAGCCTGGCTCAGACTCTGAGCAACTTGATCTAGCTGTGGATGGTCAGCGATGGGGGAGTCGGATCACATCGGCAAACCTACCTGCATACAAGCAGCGCACCAACGATGGGGTGCATGATGTTCATTACCTGCTGGACAGATCTCACACCACTGACTGGAGGAGCCCAGGCAAGCCTTCAACTCCATCAGGCTGCAAAATGAAATCAGAAGAGACGCAGAACAGAATTTAAAACACAACAAGGATGCACACAATGCCCTTAAAAACACCCACCGCATGGATGCAATTAGCACATAGCCCTATTAATGACAGCCATCCAGCTTGAGATCCTCCAGAAAAGCAGAGCTCACAGCTCTGAAAGAAAGCAGGAATCACTCACCCCATTCTAAGGGCTCACCCCACACCCCAAAGGAAGCAGTCTCCAGATTCACATGCTGCTCTTACACCTAGCAGCCCTTCAGCGCACTT
>NW_011242673.1:0-535 GCF_000146605.3 Meleagris gallopavo | reverse complement strand
GCTGGGGACCCTACCCCCAAATCCCACCTCCCTGTTCCACCTCCGCTTTTTCCAATCCGTCTGCACTCTGTAATTTTCATGAGCACACGAGGTCATGGAATCACAGAATCACAGAGCGTCCTGGGTTGAGAAGGCCCACAGTGATCACCTAGTTTCAACCTCCTGCCACAGGCAAGGTCGCCAACCACCAGAGCAGGCTGCCCAGAGCCACATCCAGCCTGGCCTTGAATGCCTCCAGGGATGGGGGCATCCACAGCCTCCTTGGGCAACCTGTTCCAGTGTGTCACCACCCTCTGTGTGAAAAACTTTCTCCTACTATCTAACCTAAACCTCTCCTGTCTTAGTTAAAAGCCATTCCCCCGTATCCAATCACTATCCACCCCCGTAAACAGACGTAAACGGAGGTCAGCTGCTACTCTCCCATTCTTTTGACCCCTTTCAGTCCAACAGCAATGAATATTGGATTAATTTCCTTTATTTCTATGTAGGCAAGAAAATAAAAGAATATCTGATAGTACACACCAAGAGATTTGAA
>NW_011242672.1:0-468 GCF_000146605.3 Meleagris gallopavo | reverse complement strand
GTGGTCATCTGTGCTTTGCCATGACCTTGATTTTTTGTCATTTTCATGTTGCTGCAGAGGCTGCTGCTGCTGCATGGGTTGATGTTGGTTTCCTCGGTTTGTTTTCCATGTTGTTTTTCTGTGGTTTCTGCCTTGGTTTCCTGCTCCTTCTGCATTGCAATGCATTGGGTTTTTTCCAGGGTTGTTTTATTTTCCCTTTTGTTTCTATTCTTGGAACTGCTTTTCCTTTCCTGAGCGTATTCCCCTCTGTTTGTGAGGATTTCAAGTGATTCTGCTTTGCTCTCCTTGGCTTTTTATTACTTACGCTTTCTTTTCTTTTGCTCGTCTTTCCTGGCTTTGGTTTGTTCTTCGGTTATTGTTGGTATCGGGGCCTTGCATTGCTGTTAAATTTTCATTCTTTCTTTCCATTGTTAAGCACTGGTGAGCTTTGTTCTCTCTTTACTTTGCTAGGATTCTTTGCTTTGCCAT
>NW_011242671.1:0-507 GCF_000146605.3 Meleagris gallopavo | reverse complement strand
TGTAGGTTGGATGTCAGGGGGAAGTTCTTCGCAGAGAGAGCGGTGAGGTGCTGGAACAGCTGCCAGAGAGGCTGTGGATGCCCCGTCCATCCCTGGAGGTGTTCAGGGCCAGGCTGGATGGGGCCCTGGGCAGCCTGGGCTGGTATGAAATGGTTTGTGGCCGTGCCTGTGGCGGGGGGCTGGAGATTTGTGATCCTGGAGGTCCCTTCCAACCCGGGCCATTCTGTGATTCTGTGCCTCCACGGTGACAGTGACAGTGAGAACTTCGGGGACAGGCGGTTGTCCCGGTGGTGGCACTGCCGGCGGTTGTCCCGGTGTCACCTGGTGGCCCTGGGGGGGAGTTGGTTTCCGTAGGGCTCTGGATGGGAATTTGATGAGAACCATCCATTTCTGAAAGGAATGGGGAAAGAAAGACAACAAAATCGACATAGTATTGATTTTAATGGAAACAGACATTTTGGGGTGATCCCAGGGGGACAAAGCAGAGCGAGAACGTGTCACTATGTG
>NW_011242670.1:0-451 GCF_000146605.3 Meleagris gallopavo | reverse complement strand
TGACTGCAGCGGTGAATTCCCTCGGAACTCTGGGACTCATCTCGTCCAAGGGACCCAAGGACTCGTGGATGTTTGGGTCCTCAGGTGGTCCAGAACCTGATCTCCCATGGCAGGTGTGGGGATGGGAAGGGGTCTGTGGGACTGAGGAAGCAATGGCAGTCCCCACCTCACCAAAGCAAAGATGAGGGCTGTGCATAATGAGCAGTTCTCAGACAAGATGGAAGCAAAAATGGTGTTGGGTAGCTGAGCCTTCTCTGGTGGTAAGCAACATGGTGCACAGAGTGCAGCCATGTGCTCCGAGCAAGGAGCACAGGTTTGTGCAAGAGGCCCGGATGCAGGGCAGTGCCTTCATGACTGTATTGTGTCCAACAGGTGGCAGCAGAGCTGCGGTGCTCCCAAGTGCCGTAACAACTGCACGGAGATGTGTTGGTCTCTGTGGAAACAGCAAGGA
>NW_011242669.1:0-371 GCF_000146605.3 Meleagris gallopavo | reverse complement strand
CAAGAACCCAGAAGTGTAGTGGTGGGCTTTCAGTATAGCTGTCTTGGAGATAGAGAACATTAAGCAGCTGTCTACCTTGTCTGGTTTCTCAGGGGACCTGGTGGGGAAGTCTCTGGACTCTCAGGCCGCACTAGAGACATAACAGCACACCAATGTGGTTAAAGGCTATTAGTTTACTTTATTGTTAAGCACTACTCTATTTATACATGTTAGCAGAGCATTCTGAAAAAACACTCTTCAATTGTTCACACAGAAACTTATCCAATCAGAGCCATGAGATGTTCTTTTTTCTTCTAAAAGGTGTCCTTGATACTGCTTATCTTGCTCCGCAGCTGCTGCTCCAAGCAGCCTTCCCCTGCTCCACAGCCGCT
>NW_011242668.1:0-523 GCF_000146605.3 Meleagris gallopavo | reverse complement strand
ATGTGGTGAGAGTGGAATGAGAGATGCTGTTTTATGAAAGTGGGAGGAATTGAGTTTTAATGCAAACACTTTTTTTTTTGGTTTTGTTTTTTTCATTTTTTTCACTAGAATGATAGAATCGTTTAAGTTGGAAGGGACACATTAAAGGTTATGTAGTCCAACTCCCCTGCAGTGAGCGGGAACAGGCCACAGCTGAATCAGGTTATCAAACAGAATATCTGAATGAAGTACCATGTTGAAGATTAACTGTTACATGATCAACATATTAATCCTTTATGGAAACTTAAAATTCCATGATTCATGGTTGAATTCTGCTGTTCTCAAGTATATATCTGGAAACTTGTCACAAAAAAAATTTGGGTTTAGTCAGCTTAATCAAGAACCAGTTTTGAATCCTCTTTTTTTAGTTAAGAATAAATACGAATTAAGTAACTCTAAATAGCATTTTGGTTATTGCCCACTAATTAAACCAAAAATACAACATGGTTTTAGTAAGGCCAATGTAAGTTCATATGTATTTTCT
>NW_011242667.1:0-308 GCF_000146605.3 Meleagris gallopavo | reverse complement strand
CTGAAATAACCAGCTTAGGGATGTTTAAAACTGGCTACAGGAGCTGACATCACCGAGGGTGCTCCACAATAATGCCTGGATATTATGTAAGCTGGAACTAGCAATGCACTTGCTGAAATACAAGAAGGGCCATTGTTTAATCAATGGATATACAGATGGTGTAGATATATATCCAGGAGCTTGGCTAATAGAATTTATATTGGAGAAATAAGAGAAAGTCACTCACCCTGTCCTGGGTTTGCGAGATGAACTCGTGATGGAGCAGATCTCCAGAGAGAGATCCTTCCCCACTGGCAGTCAGCTCTTAA
>NW_011242666.1:0-301 GCF_000146605.3 Meleagris gallopavo | reverse complement strand
CTGCCAGGAACTGCAGTTTCCTCCCACAAATACCATTTTTCAACCAGAAATAGGACGTTTTCTCCCATCAATACCGTTTTTCAACCAGAAATATGACGTTTTCTCCGAGAAATAGTAGCTTTCTCCCAAAATATGATATTCTGCCCCAGAAATTCCAGTTTTATCACCAAAGACTCTACGTTTTTCACCAGAAATACCTTTTCTATCCCAAACATGACATTTTCTCCCAGAAATACCAGATTTCTTCCCTTAAACATGACACCTTTTCCAAGAAATAGTAGATTTTTCCCCAAAAATATGA
>NW_011242665.1:0-344 GCF_000146605.3 Meleagris gallopavo | reverse complement strand
GTCTTATTCAAGGCAGATTACAATTATATTCATCTGTTATCTGCTACTGTTGGAAGGTTTTATATTTTGAAGACATCTAAGTGTTTTTTTGTAACTTCCAGCTAATTCTTTTAATCTTCAGGTTATTCCATTTGAAAACAAAACCACCAACTTTCCTCCTATAATCATAGAATCGTATGATTCTAGATGGAAAATGATTTTTCAAGTATATGATGAATGTTAAAGCAAGTATTATTGTACAAATTGTTTAAATTTGGAATGTCTTTCATATGATAATGTTCAAATGCCCAATAATACAGTCCGTGCTGTTTATGTAATAGTTGCTTGCTACAGCACATCAGAGA
>NW_011242664.1:0-407 GCF_000146605.3 Meleagris gallopavo | reverse complement strand
AAATCTAAGGACAATGTCTTCTACAGTGAGGGTGCTGAGGCAGTGGCACAGGTTGCCAGAGACATGGTGGATGTGCTGGCCCTTTCAAGGTGAGCCTGGCTCAGACTCTGAGCAACTTGATCTAGCTGTGGATGGTCAGCATGGGGAGTCGGATCGCATCGCAAACCTACCTGCATACAAGCAGCGCACCAACATGGGGTGCATGATGTTCATTACCTGCTGGACACATCTCACACCACTGACTGGAGGAGCCCAGGCAATCCTTCAACTCCATCAGGCTGCAAATGAAATCAGAAGAGACGCAGAACATAATTTAAACACAACAAGGATGCACACAATGACCCTTAAAAACACCCACGCATGGATGCAATTAGCACGTTAATTACAGCCATCCAGCTTGAGATCCT
>NW_011242663.1:0-414 GCF_000146605.3 Meleagris gallopavo | reverse complement strand
ATGCTGTTATGGAAAGTTACAGCTTCATATAGAGAAAACTAGGGAAATATAGTAAAAGTATATGATTTATCTGCAGGACTTGCAGTGTCCTTTCAGGTCTTGTGCAATCTTCCACAGTGGATTCAGCTGCCCTCAATTGCCCTTAATTGCAATCTGTGTTCCTCCCTGTCCTTTCTATACCTCTGTCCTATTTGCTTTATTTTTTTCCTTTTTTTCTATCAAGTGTAAGCTTACTGTAAAAGTTCATCTTCAATCAGGTGAAATAGAAGATAACTCAAGATATGGATTTCTGGAACAAAGACTTCCTAGCAATTGATCCTTGATTGGGGTTCAGTGCAGGATTTAAGATAGAGCCCCGGGGTGACTGCTCACCTGGTGACCACTCTGCTTTCCTCACTGCTTCTTCAGGGCTTT
>NW_011242662.1:0-374 GCF_000146605.3 Meleagris gallopavo | reverse complement strand
TATTTAGTGGCAAGCTCTGTCTTGAATTACATGCAAAACCCTTCTAAAAGATCTAAGGAGGCACACAGTCTAAAACGTTACCCCTTTATTCCTGGCACACAAGCATAACTAGATTTTTAAATGCGTCATTTTTGCAACATGGAAATGTAGAAGTAGAAATGATAGCATTGTAGTAAATGATCAAGGTAGAACTCTCCTCAGATGATGTTTTGTTGTTGCTGTTTGTTTTTTGTTGTTGTTGTTGTTTGCTAAACAAAAGGTGGTTCCTGTTTTTTTTTAAGCGTTTTTGTATACTAATTCTTATTCTGTGAAAACTCCTTAGTTATATTTGAGTTTGAAATTCAGAATGTTCAAATCCAGTGTTTAGGGTTGAA
>NW_011242661.1:0-304 GCF_000146605.3 Meleagris gallopavo | reverse complement strand
AGGCCTTTCCCGGGGACAGCGCCGGCTTCTCTGGCTTCGGCTTTAGGCCACAGCAGCGGTGCCGGCCTCTCCGGCTGTGGCTAAGGCTTAGGACCTGGGGCAGTGCAGGCCTCTCCGGCTGTGGCTTTGCTTAGGCCCTCGGCTGGTTCCGGCCTCTCTGGCCGTGCTTCAGGCCCGGGGGCTGGTGCCAGCCTTTCAGCACTTGGCTTTAGGCTCCACGGCCGGTGCCAGCCCGTCTGGCTGTAGATGTGGCTTTAAGCCCCGGCTCTGGTGCTGGCCTCTGTGGCTCTAACTGTGGCATTAT
>NW_011242660.1:0-355 GCF_000146605.3 Meleagris gallopavo | reverse complement strand
ATTCGTCCCAGTGAGGCTCTATTCTGCTACACATCTGCATTCAGAGAGGAAAAGAGTGGAAGGGAAAGCAAGCTCTAAGAAGGAATTTGCAAGTTCGAGGAGCGACAGACGTAGTGCTCTAAGGGAGTGCGTTTCAGACAGTGAGGAGATCTCCTTTCAGGACTTCGGAACGAAAAACCCCCCACTCGCAGGTAGTGCAGGAGGCTGAATTCGCAATTGTCGGCATCGGAATCGCACTCCTTCGCTCTCATGCCCTGAAAGCGGCATTCGCGCAGAACCGCTCCGGAGACTTTGCCGGAGCTGGCCGAGAAATAGCGTTTCTCCCCGAATGCCGCTTTGAGCTGTCAGCAGCTGT
>NW_011242658.1:0-474 GCF_000146605.3 Meleagris gallopavo | reverse complement strand
TTCCTTCATTTCTATATGCTGAAAAACACAATGCTAAACTTTCATACAGTTGCACTAAAACTACCTGCATATTTGAGTTTGGAATTTTATGTTGAAAAAGTAATCAATATACAGCTGGATATTATATAATATCTTATAGTGATAGAAATATTTCTGTATTTCTTAATTTTGAAAAGCCAGTTAGAAACTCTCTTGCAACAATAAGTTTCTTAAACTACATCTGTTTATTATTATTATTTTTTGTAACAGTGGAGACTTTCTTCTGTTCAATTTAACATGTTTCTAATTGATGTCTTGCTATGTCAATGTATGGATTGTATCTTAAGCTTTGTATTTAATGCTTTAGTGTGTTTTATAAAAAATTGTAATTCAATGTTACACCACATCATTCATAATGCAATAATAGAAGGTCAATACTTGATGAATATGTGGACTGTTAAAGCTTCTTATTCTGAACTAGTGGTCACTATTTGT
>NW_011242657.1:0-542 GCF_000146605.3 Meleagris gallopavo | reverse complement strand
CCTAATAACCCAACCTAAACCTCCCCTGTCTCACTTGAAAACCATTTCCCCCTTGTCCTATCGCTATCCACCCTCCTAAACAGCCACTTGCCCCTCCTGCTTATGCGCTCCCTTCGAGTCTTGGAAGGCTGTCATGAGCTATCTCCAGAGCTTTCTCTTCTCCCACAGAAACAATCCCAGTTCCCTCAACATTTCTTTCTAAGAGAGGTGCTCCAGCCCTCTGATCATCTTCGTGGCCCTTCTCTGGACCTGCTCCAAAAGCTCCACATCATTCCCGTGCTGGAGCCCCAGGCCTGGACGCAGTGCTGCACATGGGGCCGCACACCAGAGCCGAGTCGAGGGGGACAATCACCTCCCTCTCCCTGCTGGTCGCTCCTCTTTGAATGCAGCCCAGGATACAGTTGGCCTTCTGGGCTGCAAGTGCACACTACTGGCTTATGTCCAGCTCTTTGTCCACCAGGATCCCCGAGTCCTCCGCAGGGCTGCTCCCAAGGGCTTCTACGCCCAGTTGGTACAAGCATCTGGGTTTCCCCTTCATCAGG
>NW_011242656.1:0-353 GCF_000146605.3 Meleagris gallopavo | reverse complement strand
GGGCTCCCCGGTACAAAAAAAGGTCGGGGATCTCCTGGAAAAGAGTCCAGCCGAGGGCCATGAAGATGATAAAGGTCCTGGAGCACCTCTCTGATGAGGAAAGGCTGAGCGACCTGTTCAGCCTTGAGAAAAGAAGACGCAGAGGGGATCTGATCAATGTCTCTATCTAAGGTGACGGAGGCAAAGGAACAAGGCCTAGCTCTTTCCAGCCGTGCGTGGTGATAGGACAACGGGAAACGGCCAAAATAGGAAGTTCTGCACAAACGTGCATAAGAACGTCTTCACGGTGAGGGTGACAGGGCACTGGAACTCCTGCCAAGGTAGGCTGTGGAGTCTCCTTGTCTGGAGATGTT
>NW_011242655.1:0-450 GCF_000146605.3 Meleagris gallopavo | reverse complement strand
ACAGCCCTGCTATTTGCTGGGGCATCTCAGGCAGCCTCGGGGGCAAAGACGAGGTAGGTAAGTGATGCAGCACACAACTTCCGGAGGACACCCAGGGACTTGGAAGGATGTCAGTCACTGCAGGCCCTATCCCTACTGCACGTGCTCAGCGACAGCACGAGAGCATCTCCTCCTGCCATGAAGCTGGCAGCCGGCAGCGGGGAGCGGGGAGCAGGGAGGCAGCAGCTGGGGCACGGAGCTGTCAGCAGAACAGGAAGCGCACGCTAAGCGAGGTGCGTGCGGGTCAGACCCACAGCCAGGAACACTTCAGCTGCAGGGCCAGCGCTGGGCCTGCCTACATCCGCCGGGCAGCTTCTGCCAGCTCCCGCACAGCTTCTCCCCTTTGCACTTTCTCTTGGCAGGGGACGAGGGAAAACCAGGCTAACAGGCAGAGACCTGATGCGGGCCGCA
>NW_011242654.1:0-512 GCF_000146605.3 Meleagris gallopavo | reverse complement strand
TGGGCACAGAGCCTTTCAGGGCTGCGGAGAAAAAACCCCCCACTCGCAGGTAGTGGCAGGAGGCTGAATTCGCACTTGTCGGCATCGGAATCGCACTCCTTCGCTCTCACGCGTAGAAAGCGGCATTCGCGCTGAACCGCTCCGGAGACTTTGCCGTAGCTGGCCGAGAAATCGCGTTTCTCCCCGAACTCCGCTTTCAGCCGTCAGCAGCGGTCTCGTGTTTCTCGCTTGCCGAGAACGGGCCACTTCAGCCGGCTGCTTTTCTCCGATGAGTGAGCGGGCTCCTGTGCGCACATCGGAAAGGAGCGGTTTGCACTTCGCCTTGGCTACATGCAGAATGCACTACGCCTACCTCTGAATACTATGTCTCTGCCTTTATTTCGAGCCACAATTCATGCTAGTGAGGTTTTCCACTGCTACACATCTGCATTGAGAGAGGAAATGAGTGGAAGGGAAAACAAGCTCTAATAAGGCATTTGCAAGTTCGAGGAGCGACAGCTGTAGTGCTCTCA
>NW_011242653.1:0-349 GCF_000146605.3 Meleagris gallopavo | reverse complement strand
CCCCGTGGGCGACCGCCCGTGCCCGCACGCACGCACGCGAGCGAGCGAGCGAGCGAGCAAGCGAGCAAGCGGACAGGTACATAGAAAAACATTTTTTACCGAACGAATAAATACGCAGGAAAATTTAAGGGGGGGGGGGGGGAAGGAATTAAAAAAGAATAGAAAAACAAAAACTAAAAACGTTCGAAATTAAAAGAAAAGAAAAGAAAAGAAAAGAGAAGAAAAGAAAAGAAAAGAAAAGAAAAGAAAAGAAAAGAAAAGAAAGGAAGGAAGGAAGAAAATGCAAAAACGTAGGAAAAAAATTAAAAATCAGAAATGAAGGGGGAAAAGAAAAGTAAAAATCACGCAG
>NW_011242652.1:0-400 GCF_000146605.3 Meleagris gallopavo | reverse complement strand
GGGCTCCTGTGCGCGCAATCGGAAAGGAGCGGTTTGCACTTCGCCTTGGCTACATGCAGAATGCACTACGCCTACCTCTGAATACTATGTCTCTTGCCTTTATTTCGAGCCACAATTCATTCTAGTCAGGTTTTCCACTGCTACACATCTGCATTCAGAGAGGAAAAGAGTGGAAGGGAAAACCAGCTCTAATAAGGCATTGGCAAGTTCGAGGAGGGACAGCTGTAGCGCTCTCAGGGAGAGCGTTTCAGAAAGTGGGGAGAGATCCTTTCAGGACTGTGGAGAAAAAAAGCCCCCCACTCGCAGGTAGTGCAGGAGGCTGAATTCGCACTTGTCGGGACATCGGAATCGCACTCCTTCGCTCTCACGCGTAGAAAGCGGCCATTCGCGCTGAACCGGT
>NW_011242651.1:0-307 GCF_000146605.3 Meleagris gallopavo | reverse complement strand
GTGGAACCCGCACCTGGGCGGGTGCAGCCCTGCGAGCACAGGCTGGGGGCAGTTTGGCTGTGGAGTGGGGCAGAGCCAGGCCTCCACCCCTCCCTGATCCCATGTAAGGGCTGGGAAGGAGTAGGGGCAGCATCTGAACCTGGGGAGTGCTTCCTTTGGAGTATGCCTTGTTCTTTGGTGATGGTGTTAATGATGTTTTTTTTTTTTTCTTCTCCTCCATTGTGGAGCTGGTCTCTCTCTTTTTTAGCAGGGAACCCTGAGCGTACTTAAGGGCTGGTAGGTATTTGGACCTGGAAGCTGCTTCCTT
>NW_011242650.1:0-356 GCF_000146605.3 Meleagris gallopavo | reverse complement strand
AGAAAATTAGGTCCTACCGTTGTCGGGGCGAAAACTGGTATTTCTGGTAGGAAACGCTTGAGTTTTTTGGTGAGAAAACTGGCATTTTTTGGTGCAAAATGTCATATTCCTGGGAGAAAGCTGGTATTTCTGGGAGAAAATGTCACGTTTCTGGTTGAAAAATGGTATTTGTGGGAGGAAACTGCAGTTGCTGGCAGAAAATGGCATGTTTTTGGGAGAAAACTGGTATTTGTGGTGGAAAATGTTGTATTTTTGTGCTAAAAACTGTCACTTGTTGGAGAAAATACCATATTTTTGGGGAGAAAACTGCCATTTCTGAGAGTTAAATGCCGTATTTCCGGGAGAAAACTGGTATT
>NW_011242649.1:0-342 GCF_000146605.3 Meleagris gallopavo | reverse complement strand
CGGGAGCCCAGAACTGGACACAGCACGTCCAGATCGAGGCCTTACCAGGGCAGAGCTAGAGGGGAGGATCACCTCCCTCGACCTGCTGGACTACGCTCTTCTTAATGCACCCCAGAATGCCATTGGCCTTTTTTGGCCACGAGGGCACACTGCTGGCTCATGGCCAACCTGTCGTCCACCAGGACGCCCAGGTCCCTCTCTGCAGAGCTCCTCTCCAGCAGCTCATCCCCCAGCCTTGTATTGGTGCATGCAATTATTCCTCCCTAGGTGTAAGACCCTACACTTGCTTTTGTTGAACCTCATCCGGTTTCTTACTGCCCAGCTCTCCAGCCTGTCCAGGTC
>NW_011242648.1:0-533 GCF_000146605.3 Meleagris gallopavo | reverse complement strand
ATCGCTATCCACCCTCCTAAACCAGCCGTTCGCCCCCTCCCTGCTTATGCGCTCCTTCGAGTCTTGGAAGGCTGTCATGAGCTATCTCCAGAGCTTTCTCTTCTCCCACAGAAACAATCCCAGTTCCCTCAACTATTTCTTTCTAAGAGAGGTGCTCCAGCCCTCTGATCATCTTCGTGGCCCTTCTCTGGACCTGCTCCAAAAGCTCCACATCATACCTGTGCTGGAGCCCCAGGCCTGGACGCAGTGCTGCACATGGGGCCGCACCAGAGCCGAGTCGAGGGGGACAATCACCTCCCTCTCCCTGCTGGTCGCTCCTCTTTGAATGCAGCCCAGGATACAGTTGGCCTTCTGGGCTGCAAGTGCACACTACTGGCTTATGTCCAGCTCTTTGTCCACCAGGATCCCCGAGTCCTCCGCAGGGCTGCTCCCAAGGGCTTCTACGCCCAGTTGGTACAAGCATCTGGGTTTCCCCTTCATCAGGGACATCAACAGTGGGGTTGAGTGCACCCTAAGGACACCAAGCTGTGGGG
>NW_011242647.1:0-465 GCF_000146605.3 Meleagris gallopavo | reverse complement strand
ACAGCACCACAGCTTCTCCGAGCAACCTATTCCAGTGCACCACTGCCCTCCGATTCAATAATTTCCTCCCAGCGTCCAAGCTCTATTTCTCTTTACGGCTTTGTTCAATATTGTGCATCACTCCAAGCACAGCTAGTTCCCTCTGGTTTCCCTCGACACCTTTCCACTTGCCTGGGTAACGCACCAGATCTTCTTTGAAAGAAGATCTGATCAGATACTGGCTGAGAAAGAATCACTTCTATACCATGAAATCAGATATCCCTTTTCCAATTGCTTTGTCAGCATCCCTTCAAGGGGATCCCAGATGCCTGGCTTCATTGCCCACTAAGTCTGACCACGGGCCCCATTCTCCTGCTATCAGAGCAGCCAGGGAGCACAGTGCTCACCCGCGTGACGGCTGAAGTCTTTCACATACCTCTCAGCTCAGCCGTGGTCGGGAGTTGAACGGTTATTGTCACCTCTGTG
>NW_011242646.1:0-464 GCF_000146605.3 Meleagris gallopavo | reverse complement strand
TGGCCAGGGTTGGAAGGGAGCTCAAAGATCACGGATCTCCAACCCCCTGCCACACGCAGGACCACCAACCTCCACATTTAATACTAGACCAGGCTGCCCAGGGCCCCATCCAACTTGGCCTTGAACAATTCCAGGAAGAACATCCACAACCTCTCTGGGCAGCTGTTCCAGCACCTCACCACTCTCTCTGTAAAGAACTTCCCCCTGACATCCAACCTAAATTTCCCCTCCCTCAACTTAAAACCATTTCCCCTGATCCTGCAGTTATCAACCCTTTCAAAGAGTTGATTCCCCTCCCCCCTGTAGGCTCCCTTTAGGTACTGAAGGCTGCACTCAGGTCACCCCGCAGCCTTCTTTTCTCCAGACTGAGCAAGCCCAGCTCCCTCAGCCTGTCTTCACAGGGGAGCTGCTGCAGCCCCCTGATAATCTTCGTGGCTCTCCTCTGGACCCTCTCCAACAGCTCC
>NW_011242645.1:0-402 GCF_000146605.3 Meleagris gallopavo | reverse complement strand
GGCTGTTTTATTTCTCTTTCTCGTGCATGGTAACAGTTTACTGTCTTCCAGACTCTTTCTAGCTCTGATGCAGGTGGCCAACAGAGCTTCTGGGGGTCTTTTGTCTTTTCAGTTTTATTTGTTGCATTGCTGCTCACTCTTATCCTTCTTACCTCTTCATTACTTTCCAAGAGTAATGGAAGGCAGTGGGGACACACAAACACCTCCCAGAGCTCCTGCTGTGATTTCCAGTGACCCTGATGAGTAGAGATCATCTCCATGCAAGGTCGTGGCTGCAAACAGGTTGACGTTAGCCTTTGGGATGATGCAAGTGAAAATGTGCTTGTTTCAAATACATAACCTGCATGCTCCAAAATCGTAAGGAAGGCTTAAGGAATAGATTTTAATCCATAGGATAGATGT
>NW_011242644.1:0-460 GCF_000146605.3 Meleagris gallopavo | reverse complement strand
CTTCTACGCCCAGTTTGAACAAGCATCTGGGTTTCCCCTTCATCAGGGACATCAACAGTGGGGTTGAGTGCACCCTAAGGACACCAAGCTGTGGGGTGCAGTGACACAGCAGAGGGACGGGATGCCATCCACAGAGACCTCAACAGGCTGAGCAGTGGGCACAAATCCAAGTGCAGGGTCAGTAGCTGGGATGAGGGAACAGCCACCACCAAAACATGCTAGGGGATGAAAGGACTGAGCGTAGTCCTGCTCCATAAGGCCTGGGAGTACTGGTGGGTGGGAGCTGGACACAAGCCAGCAGTGGGCCCTTCCAGCCCAGAAAGCCAACCGTATCCTGGGCTGCATCCAAAGATGCGCAGTCAGCGGGCGAAGGGAGGAGATCCCCCATCCCCTCTGCCTCTGCGCTGGTGAGGCCTCAGCTGCAGTGCTGCGTCCAGATGTGGAGTCCTCAGTGCAGGGA
>NW_011242643.1:0-476 GCF_000146605.3 Meleagris gallopavo | reverse complement strand
CTTTTGATGTAGCCCAAGATGTCATTGGCCTCTGACCTGCAAGCACACACTGCTGGCTCATGTCTAGATTTTGGCCCATAAGGGTCCACAAGTTCTTCTCTGCTAGTCTAAATGAATTCTTGTCCTAGTATGTACTCTTACTTAGGATTGCTGTGATCCAAGTGCAACACCTTGCTCTTGTTCTTGCTGAACCTTTTAGGTTCTCATTCAGTTTTAAGTGACTGCCAGAAATTTTAATGTGAGTGATTGCCGGGAATTAAAATTCAATGTAGAGTTCCTTATCATCATCATTCTTGGGAATATTTCAGCAGAAACTTTCAATAAATTTGGTGTGAGGAAGACATATCCCCCTTAAAATATCACACAGAACTCGCTGAAATCTGGCCAAAAGAAAAGAAAACAAAACAAATGGAAAACAGCTTGCTATAATGGAGAGAACTGACTTTAACAAGAGGTACTATAATTTTGCTTAAAGT
>NW_011242642.1:0-338 GCF_000146605.3 Meleagris gallopavo | reverse complement strand
GAGAAAGCTGGTGTTTCTGGGAGTAAATGCCATCTTTTGGGGGCTAGAAATGGTCTTTTCTGGTTGGGATGTGCCACGTATTTGTGAGGCAATCGGTGTTTGTGAAGGGCCAATGGCATATATTCTGGATCGAAATGGTCTTTCCGCAGTAAAAGTCCAAAAGTCTGGGGAGTAAGTGTCATGATGAGGAATGTAATGGAGTGTAATTGGGAGGAACTGGGGAGGAATTTCTCGGAGTCGTGGTCTTTGTGGGTGCATATGTCCCCATTTTAGGGAAGGAAAGGAGTATTTCTTAGCAGAACTGCCATAGCATTTAGGGAAAATGTCCTATCCTTGGG
>NW_011242641.1:0-357 GCF_000146605.3 Meleagris gallopavo | reverse complement strand
CAGGACGAGGGAAACGGACATCAGCTGCAGCATAGGAAGGTTTTAGGTCAGGAATGTGCATAAGAACTCTTCACGGTGAGGTGACGGAGCACTGGAACAGGCTGCCCAGGGAGGTTGTGGAGTCTCCTTCTCTGGAGATATTCAAGTCTCGCCTGGACGCCTACCTGTGCGGCCTGGTGTAGGGAACCTGCTTTGGCAGGGGGGTTGGTCTCGATGATCTCTAGAGGTCCCTTCCAACCCCTACAATTCTGTGATTCTGTGATTCTGTGACTGAGAGGAAGAGGAGGCAGCGGCTGCAGTGCGCGGCGTCACAGGGCAGCGTTCCGAGTGCCCCCAGCTCGGCGCTCCAAGTCTTTT
>NW_011242640.1:0-453 GCF_000146605.3 Meleagris gallopavo | reverse complement strand
GAGGATGCCACGTGCAGGCTCCAAGATACTCCCCTCCATCCTCCTTCCGAGCTCATCTCTAAGCAAGGACAGACGGATGGCCAGAACAATGACCAGTGTAGAAGGGGCACAGGTGTCAGGGGGGTAATTAAACAATTAAGAGGCCGTGTTGGTGTTTATGTTGTAAAACAGACATCCGAAAGTTACGACCAGATGTTTGTTAAGAAAGCAACGGTTAGAAGGCAATTAACCAATGAAGATATTTGTGTCTGGGCGGCAAAGATTTGTGCTTACTTGGTATCTGTGTGATTAGTGAAGAAAGAGTGTGAACCTGCAGTACTCAGTGAGGGAGGAACCAGGGCAGGAAGAGATCAGCGTCGGGACAATAGGGCATAAAAGACGTAGCACTGTTTTCTCGGGGCGCCCCTGCCTGCAGGACGCCCGCCATTGCAATCGCGAATAAAAATCTGCTTT
>NW_011242639.1:0-398 GCF_000146605.3 Meleagris gallopavo | reverse complement strand
TGATAAAACTGGAATTTCTGGAGCAAAATATCGTATTTTGTAAGAAAACCCGTATTTCTAGAAGAAAATGTCATGTTTTGGGGGCAAAATCTGATATTTCTGGGAGAAAACGTCCTATTTCTGGTTGAAAAATGGTATTTGTGGGAGGAAACTGCAGTTCCTGGCAGAAAATGGCATATTTTTGGGAGAAAGCGGGTATTTGCGGTATAAAATGTCGTATATTTGCGATAAAACTGGCATTTCTTGGAGAAAATATCATATTTTGGGGAAAAATCTAACTATTTCTTGGAAAGGGTGTCATATTTAAGGGAAGAAAACTGGTATTTCTGGGAGAAAATGTCATGTTTGGGGGATAAAAATAGGTATTTCTGGTGAAAAACGTAGAGTCTTTGGTGATA
>NW_011242638.1:0-408 GCF_000146605.3 Meleagris gallopavo | reverse complement strand
TGTGCCCAGGTGGCCGTTAGGGCCAACGGCATCCCGGCCTGCATTTCAAATAGTGTGGCCAGCAGGAGCAGGGAGGTGATCATCCCCTGTACTCAGCACCTCGAGTAATGTGTTCAGTGTTGGGCCCCTCACTACAGGAAAGACATTGAGGCCTGGAACGTGTCCAGAGAAGGGCAGCAAAACTGGTGAGGGGTCTGGAGCACAGGCCTCATGAGGAGCGGCTGAGGGAGCTGGGACCGTTTAGTCTGGAGAGGAGGAGGCTGAGAGGAGACCTCATTGCACTCTACAACTTCCTGAAGGGAGGTTGTGATGAGGAGGGGTTTGGCCTCTTCTCTCCGGCCACAAACAGGACCCGAGGAAATGGCCACAAGTTGTACCAGAGGAGGCTGAGGTTAGGCACGAGGAAAA
>NW_011242637.1:0-319 GCF_000146605.3 Meleagris gallopavo | reverse complement strand
CCCCGGAAAAAAGAAAATAGGGGACCCCGAAATAATTGAAAACAGTGGCAACAAATCTGAGGTAAAACAAAGTAATTTACTAAATATGGTATCAACAGAATTTTATAAGGAGAGAGAATGTGAAATTGATGGTGGATCGGCCTTACCACAACGCTGAGATGAGAAGCGCAGGCAGAGAAGCGCAGGCAGAGAAGCGCAAGCGAAGCAGTGCAGGCAAAGAAGAGAGCATCAGGTGACCTTGCCGGGAGTTATATCTCCTCGCTGACCGCAAAGCCCCCTGGGGAAACGTAGCTCTTCTTCTCCTCTGGACAGGCACCGG
>NW_011242636.1:0-322 GCF_000146605.3 Meleagris gallopavo | reverse complement strand
GGAAGAAACAGTCAGAGACCTACTACTCCAACTGGACTGCCACAAGTCCATGGGGCCGGATGAGATCCACCCAAGAGTGCTGAGGGAACTGGCAAAGGTGGTAGCCAAGCTGCTTTCCACCATCAGCGCTCCCTGTTGACTGGTGAGGTCCCAGAAGACTGGAGGCTTGCCAGTGTGACTCCTGTCTACAAGAAGGGTTGTAAGGAGGATCCAGGGAACTACAGGCCTGCTAGCCTAACCTTGGTCCCAGGGAAGGTTATGGAGCAGATTGTCTTGAGGGAGATCACGCGGCATCTGCGGGACAACCAGGGGATCAGGCCTA
>NW_011242635.1:0-413 GCF_000146605.3 Meleagris gallopavo | reverse complement strand
CTGCCTTATTTCGTAGCCACAATTCATGCTAGTGAGGTTCCACTGCTACACATCTGCATCAGAGAGGAAAAGAGTGGAAGGGAAAACAAGCTCTAATAAGGCATTGCAAGTTCGAGGAGCGACAGCTGTAGTGCTCTCAGGGAGAGCGTTTCAGAAAGTGGGGAGAGAGCCTTTCAGGACTGCGGAGAAAAAACCCCCCACTCGCAGGTAGTGCAGGAGGCTGAATTCGCACTTGTCGGCATCGGAATCGCACTCCTTCGCTCTCACGCGTAGAAAGCGGCATTCGCGCTGAACCGCTCCGGAGACTTTGCCGGAGCTGGCGTTTCTCCCCAAATGCCGCTTTCAGCCGTCAGCAGCGGTCTCGTGTTTCTCGCTTGCCGAGAACGGGCCACTTCAGCCGGCTGCTTTTCTCC
>NW_011242634.1:0-325 GCF_000146605.3 Meleagris gallopavo | reverse complement strand
GGAACGGTATACTTGTCTACTTGATGCAGCTGGCTAGCAAAGTTGGAATCAGCACAAAGTTTTCAGGTACAGGATATTTTGTTACCATCATGGTTTAACCCTGGCAGGCAGCTCTTGACCACTCAGTTGCTGCCCATTCCCACTGGCTGGAATGGCGGTGAAAATGAAAGGTAAATGAAGAACTCATGGATTGAAATAAAGACAGTTTGCTAGGTAAAAGCAAAACAATGTGTGAAAGCAAAAAGGAATTCATTTGCCAGTTTCCATCAGTTGGTGGGTATTCAGTCACTGAGCTCATTGTGTGCAGTTACTGGGAAGGCAAGCG
>NW_011242633.1:0-462 GCF_000146605.3 Meleagris gallopavo | reverse complement strand
ACAAACCTGTGCTCCTTGCTCGGAGCACATGGCTGCACTCTGTGCACCATGTTGCTTACCACCAGAGAAGGCTCAGGTACCCAACACCATTTTTGGCTTTCCATCTTGTCTGAGAACTGCTCATGATGCACAGCCCTCATCTTTGCTTTGGTGAGGTGGGGACTGCCATTGCTTCCTCAGTCCCACAGACCCTTCCCATCCCACACTGCCATGGGAGATCAGGTTCTGGACCACCTGAGGACCCAAACATCCAGGAGTCCTTGGGTCCTGACGAGATGAGTCCCAGAGTTCCGAGGGAATTCACCGCTGCAGTCACCGAGCCACTCTCCATGGTATTTCACAAGTCGAGGCAGTCAGGTCAAGTCCCTGGTGAGGAGAAAAAAGGTGACAGCACACCTCTTAGGAAGGATAGAAAGTGTGACGCGGGGAACTACCAGCATGTCAGTCTCACCTCTGTGCTGG
>NW_011242632.1:0-479 GCF_000146605.3 Meleagris gallopavo | reverse complement strand
GGGGACAGAAGGGCAGAGCTGTGGAAGGAGAAGGAGAGCTTTTTTTAGAGGGAAAAGCCGTAGAGGGAACAAGTTGAGGTCTTGCCTCTGGAAGAATAAGTAACCACCAGCAGGGAAGAAGGGCTCACGAGCAGGACCTCCACAGACTGATGCTGAGAGCGATGCTTCTCTGTTGCACCGCAGAAGAACATCTTTCCCCGACTGAGGCAATAGCAGCAAGGATAAACTCATCCCCCCTGAAAGAGTTGGCATCCTCTTCATCATTCCGACCTCAGGATGCGGTGAGATGAGGAGCCTCATCTCACAGCTGAAAATTCCAGGCCAGCCTTCAAGGCTGACTAGAATGATGGTTGTGGGTTGTGAGGGAAACGTCCTTGCAGACTGGACATGGACCCTTGGTCATGGAGCAAGCGCGGGTTGGAGAGGGCCTGCCCTGGAAAGGAGCTTCACTTGGACAGGGAGGAGCTTCCCTCCCTGCC
>NW_011242631.1:0-537 GCF_000146605.3 Meleagris gallopavo | reverse complement strand
GCATCCACAGTGGCATGGCCACTGCTGAATGCTTGAAATCAAGCAGAGACAAGATCAGGTAATTTAGAAAAATGAAAATCAGCTCCTAAAAGCTCGGATTGACAAATTGGAGCAAGAACTTAATGTATTGATGGGAAAAAAACAGTTTTTACAGTCTCTAGGCCAGGTCCGTAGTATTTCAAAAGACGGTAGTCATATCTCTGAAGTAGCGGACCTGGTTCAAGAGGAAAAACGGGAGTTCCAAATCAGACCTAGAGGTTCCAGTCATGGCGGATCCCCTGCAACTCCGTCCTATTATAACTCAAAAACGAAAAAGGTGCAAGATAGACCGGCAGGGGTGCCCCCTGACCAATGGCCCCCTGCCGAAACGTATTTGCATGTGACAGCCAGACCATACACTCCTACTAATGGACCTGGTGCAGCGATTTTGGCAGAGGCGAGAGAGAGTATACCTGCATGGCTGCTCAGGTTATGGGGATTCAGGAGCAGAAAGTGTTATGGTTAAATGGGGTCCGGAAAATGTCAAAGCTGGCCACC
>NW_011242630.1:0-483 GCF_000146605.3 Meleagris gallopavo | reverse complement strand
ATATGTCATATGGTGTCGTCTCTTCCTACAAAACTTTACTCATCATCACCACTGACATCTGAGACTTTTGCTCCAATGTTGCTGCTTTTACTTCATAGGACAGTCACAGAGCTTTCAATTCTGATCCTTTACACATGAGAAGGGATGTGGCAGTTTAAGCATTCGAGTATGCTTCTTACTTTTTTGCCTATACTGGTCACAGGGAAGCCACATCCACACTTCGGAACAGGATAGCAGACAACTGTGGACACGTGGAAAGCTTTGAATCCAAAAGTAAGTTTGCAAACACAGTTTTAGTCTCATAATATACAGAAGCAATCCATGAGATAACAATGAACTTGAATGTAGTTGCTCACAATCCATTTGCTGATATTAATTTGAGCTTATATATCTCTCCAGGAATCACGAATCAAGCAGGCTACTTAAGCTGGTGGCTTCTCCCTTTCAGCAACTATTTCACTGTAGTGAAATAGCCCGTTTCAT
>NW_011242629.1:0-307 GCF_000146605.3 Meleagris gallopavo | reverse complement strand
GCTCTCTGTAGGTGTCCTTTTCTGAAATCTTACTTCTCACTGGGGAAACACCCTCACACCTTTCCTCTTTGCTTTTGTGTATGGAACATACACAAATGTGTTTTATCCTCCTTTACATGAACCTTATGACAACCTTTGGGCTGTAATAGCCCTGACAACAAAAACACGACGTGCATTTTAAAGTGACGCTGCTGTGTTTTGTACCAATTCCCAGTTCAGTGCTCCTTTGGTGCATCTCTGTGCAGTTCTGCCTTCCCCGGGAGGAACCCAGAGCTGCCCGGTTTGTTTCTGCTCCTGTAGCATTTGT
>NW_011242628.1:0-396 GCF_000146605.3 Meleagris gallopavo | reverse complement strand
CTGCTCTGAGCATCTCTTAATTAGAGTGCAAGAGTAAAACCTAGTTGCCTATAAACTACTGACTGGGGACTCAGAGATGCAGAGGGAACCTTTCTAAGGACTGTGTGAACAGAGTCCTGCTTTCATCAGCTTGGCTGTCGTGCTCTTGGCTCTGGGCTTTTTCTGGCTTTGGAGAACACTCTCAGAGTTTTGTACATTACGGGCAGATCTTGAATTATTCCAGCAGTTAGCTCGTGATTTTTTTTTCAGACCAAAACATGCTTTAAACAGCAAGAGCGTAGGGATCATTCCTTAGGTTTTCTTCAAATACCTGTGGAGTACCTTTACGTTCTCTTAATGGAAACACTGTCTTTAACAGAATGAAACTGAAGAAATGAAATGTTGTAACTCCACTGA
>NW_011242627.1:0-370 GCF_000146605.3 Meleagris gallopavo | reverse complement strand
AGCCAAACCAGCAACAATAACTATCTAGCTGATGCCAGAAGCAGCACCGGTAAGATGAAATGTTCTTCCGAACTATAGACCCTAGAGCCTTTGATAGAGTATTTTAACTTGATAAATAGCCGCATGAAGTCTTAAAAGGAGAAATGGAAAACCTGGTGTGGACACTGGAATGTGGAAGTCCTTCAGAGTCCTCAAGTTAAAAAACACTTGTTTATAAACTGTAGCAGCTGCAATCTTGCTTATACAGGAGGCCAGAAAATTGACTTTGGGAAACAGAATAACTTTGTATATTCCCTGTATGGTTACTGCAGTACTGAATCAATCAAAAGAAAAGTTGTTAGGTTATCTCTGAGCAGGATCATGAAGTGCC
>NW_011242626.1:0-364 GCF_000146605.3 Meleagris gallopavo | reverse complement strand
CAGAAACAGGACATTTTTCTCCCAGAAATACCAGCTTTTCTCCCAGAAATTAAGACCTTTTGTACCAGAAATGCCAGTTTTTCTCACCAAAAACTCAGCGTTTCCTACCAGAAATACCAGTTTTTCGCCCGCAAGTAGGCCATTTTCTCTCAGAAATGGCAGTTTTCTCCCCCAACACTGACGTTTTTCTCCCAGGAATTGCACCTTTCTTCCTGAAATATTACATTTTCTCACCAAAATACCAGTTGTCTCCCCAACAATATGGCAATATCTCCCAGAAATACCGGTTTTCTCAACCCAAAACACAACGTTTCCTACCAGAAATACCAGGACTCTCCCCCAAAATAGGACATTTTCTGCCAGG
>NW_011242625.1:0-317 GCF_000146605.3 Meleagris gallopavo | reverse complement strand
AAATCGTGTTACACCATCACCAAAGTAATTGAGATAAATATGACACTTTAAAAAGCAACATTTTTAGCACATCATTTAAAAATACTGACATATAATAAATAAAATACTCAAAATTAATATTATCAGCTAGCAGGGCAGCACTAGTTAACATTAGGGAAGGAACTGTAAGGAAAGTCAGCTCCATCACCAAGACGAGTGCCATCACTTTCTCATGACCTACAGTTTTACAGACAATGTCTCTGAAAAAAAGAAAAAAACATGGAAAGAAAGTTGCAAGCACAGAAATATGACAGGATCAGTTGGGAAGACATCAAGCT
>NW_011242624.1:0-332 GCF_000146605.3 Meleagris gallopavo | reverse complement strand
CCCCCGTGCTCTCCTCCCTGACCCCTGGTGTCTGTTCCCCGTTTTGACCTCCAGTCCCCCCAACCGGCCACCTTTTCTGCCCCATAGAAAGCCCCCCACAACTCCTGGCTCTCCTCTCCAACTCCTCCCTCTGCCCCCAGATGTCCTTTCTGCCTCATGGAGACTCTGTTCACCTCTTTTCCCCCCACACAACCCCATTAAGTTCCTCCCAGAATCTCTTTCAACAACATTGAGACCCCATTCCCCTCTTCCCCCTGCCCCGTGTCCCCTGAGGTCTCCCCCAAACTCCCTTTCCACAGCCATGGAAGCCTCACTAACCTATTTTTTCCTCC
>NW_011242623.1:0-325 GCF_000146605.3 Meleagris gallopavo | reverse complement strand
AAGATCAGATATGCCTTTGCTCTTGTTGTAAACTTCAACTTCCTGCCACATCATACTCTCCTCTTCTCTACTACGCTTGCGATACTGAAGAACATACATATCAGCAGAGTCTGTCTTCCCGGAGGACTCCCAACTGATCACAGCTTTGTTACACATTCTGCATTGCTCCTCGTTGATTTTCTGGTATTTCAAGACCTGGAAGGCCACAGATTAAAGGAGAAAAAAAAATCCAGAAGTTTTAGCTATGCATTGTTCTAGAGTGATCTGTATCAGTCTTTTGCTCAGGAGCTTAGCATAAATAACATGACTTGCACAGTTAAAGGTG
>NW_011242622.1:0-333 GCF_000146605.3 Meleagris gallopavo | reverse complement strand
GAAAACGTCATATTTCTTGTAAGAAAAATGGTATTTGTGGGAGGAAAACTGCAGTTCCTGGCAGAAAATGGCATATTTTTGGGAGAAAGCGGCTATTTGCGGTATAAAATGTCATATATTTGCGATTAAACTGGCATTTCTTGGGGAAAATATCATATTTTTTGGGGGAAAAATCTACTATTTCTTGGAAAAGGTGTCATGTTTTGGGGAAGAAATCTGGTATTTCTGGGAGAAAATGTCATGTTTGGGGATAAAATAGGTATTTCTGGTGAAAAACGTAGAGTCTTTGGTGATAAGACTGGAATTTCTGGGGCAGAATATCATATTTTGGGA
>NW_011242621.1:0-419 GCF_000146605.3 Meleagris gallopavo | reverse complement strand
TGCATACTTGCTCATACTAGCATACTTGTTCTATGTATTTGTACGTTCTTCTGCTTTCTGGTTCTGCCAAGTGTGTTTATAAAACCTTTTTAGCAATAGGAACAAGTGAGCCATATGCAATGGGTTGAGCTGACCAGAGATCTTTGCTTCATCTGCTGAGGTTACTTCCTCAGTCTGAGCTTAAGCTTTAAGACGTATCCCATATTGCTGATGAAACTGATGACAAGGAACCAATTGATAGCTGTAAGCATATGGCAAAAGCTTTACATCTGAAAGTAGGTTCTTTGCATTCAACTGAATTTTCTTTTTTTTCCTGTTTGCTTTATTCATAGAGATGCAAACCATTTTTTGTCTATCAAAAGCATATCTAATTGGTTTCAGAGCAAGGAAGGAAATAAATCTGGAGCTTGTAGTGAACA
>NW_011242620.1:0-328 GCF_000146605.3 Meleagris gallopavo | reverse complement strand
GAGAGAGTAGAGAGTTCCCGATACCGATTCAAACCTGAAAAGCTTGGAACGGCCAGGAAAGCACCCTCCAGCACCACTGCCAGGCAGTAAGAGACCGCCCACCGGAAGGGCCAGATCACATGACTTCTGTAACGTAATAGGGATAGGTGCCTGGAATTGGAGCATTAACACTTTTAACTCCCAGTATACTACATGATGTATTGATGCGGAATACTGAGAACCAAACCAAAACAAAAAAAAATAAAACCATGACAGCTGCCCAGGATGTTCAGGGCTGCTCGGGATGCTGCGCAGTTTGAGACAGTCGCCTGAAGATGGCAAGCCAACA
>NW_011242619.1:0-328 GCF_000146605.3 Meleagris gallopavo | reverse complement strand
ACTGCTAGACACTCCTCAAGAGGACCATTCCTCCCATCTACACCCCGTTTTCTCCCCAAAGGACCCCTTTTCACACCAAAAATGCCACACTTGCCCTCCAAGAGAAGTCAGTCTTTCCCACAATTGTCCACTTTTCTCCCACGTACTTGTCATTTTCTCCCAGAAATACCACATTTCACTTGGAACTTGGGCCTGTGCTTCCAAAAAGATGGTATTTTCTCCCAGGCATACCTGTTTTCTTCAAACTACCGCACGTTTTCTCCCAAAAAGACTAGATGACAAGACCAAATTGGACACTTGCAACCAAGAATAGGACATCTTCTCCCAC
>NW_011242618.1:0-390 GCF_000146605.3 Meleagris gallopavo | reverse complement strand
TTCTTTTCTCTTTCAGGGCTGTGATCTTCTCTTTTTTGGGGGGTAGTGGCAAGTGCACTGAAGGGCTGCTAGGTGTAAGAGCAGCATGTGAATCTGGAGACTGCTTCCTTTGGGGTGTGGGGTGAGCCCCTTAGAATGGGGTGAGTGATTCCTGCTTTCTTTCAGAGCTGTGAGCTCTGCTTTTCTGGAGGATCTCAAGCTGGATGGCTGTAATTCATGTGCTAATTGCATCCATGCGGTGTTTTTTAAGGGCATTGTGTGCATCCTTGTTGTGTTTTAAATTACGTTCTGCGTCTCTTCTGATTTCATTTTGCAGCCTGATGGAGTTGAAGGATTGCCTGGGCTCCTCCAGTCAGTGGTGTGAGATGTGTCCAGCAGGTAATGAACATC
>NW_011242617.1:0-432 GCF_000146605.3 Meleagris gallopavo | reverse complement strand
CCTCCCAGGCATAGGGCCCTGGCCATCATGAAGCAGCTGCTATCAGGATTTTCTACAACAGACAAACAGGACTAATTTGGAACAGTCAGCAGTGTTTACTCTAGTGAAGAAAGAGGACATAGCTATGAAGTAGCAGTTTATTTAAATGGACGTGCTCAGAAGGGGCAAATAGCAGTGTACTTAGAGGACATATTTGGAAGGATAATAGTAGCAGTGTTCTTAAATGGATGTATTTGGAAGGGTAAGAAAGAGCAGAAGTGCAACACCACTCTCACTTTCGTCAAACGCTGCTGCAGTGCTGAAGAAAACTTAGTGACTTGAGCTCTGATCATTGCAAACTGGAGCATCTGTTGGCTGTCACACGTATGAAGCACCGCTATAAGTGAGCTCGCTTGCAGGCAAGGCGTTAAATAAAAGAACAGCTTACTACTT
>NW_011242616.1:0-475 GCF_000146605.3 Meleagris gallopavo | reverse complement strand
AAGGAATGAAGATATCTTCATGTCCAATAAGGTCCATGCCTTCCGAAGAACAGAACACGTTCAGTGTAGGAACATGGGCAGCCCAAAATGGCTACTGCATCTGGTGGTGCAGTCACCAATCCTAGAAAGAAAGAAGAAAGCTTCACATGCAGGACTGAACAACGTTGCTTAAAAACAACAAACTCTTGGTACTAGAAATTCCATGACATGGACAGCACTCTGCCAAAGCCTGTTTGGGAGCCTACCTCTTCTTTCGGCATCACACGTGGTCAGAAGAGTGCATTTGGATCCGGGAAACTCCAACCAAGCGCCAACGGGCAACATGGAAGAGAGAGAAGAAAAACAGATCAAAAGGGTAGAAAACGCTGTTGAATCCAAACAGAAAAGAAGACGAGGTTGGCACATGGCACTGACATTCCATCAGCACTGGGGAGACCTTAAGATGGGGAAAGGAAAAGCACCCAGTGAAAGCAAC
>NW_011242615.1:0-307 GCF_000146605.3 Meleagris gallopavo | reverse complement strand
ATGTGGTATCCCCCGAGATGGCCATCATCCTGAGATAAGTCCACACAAAAAGACCGCTTCACAGCTATTTAGCTGCAGCTTATCTTCCTCTCCTTGCCCCTGGCCTTGTCCATCGAAGTTCTCCAGACAAAGGATTTCACAACCTTTGCCCCAGGACTTGTCTGGACTTGTATAAGTCCATCTGTGTCCCCAGCAAGCTTTGAGACACTGATGTTAGCAGAATAATATCTTACAGTTGGCTCCTTCACCAGCTGTGTCAGGAAATTATCTCCCACACACTCTAGGAACCTCCAGGACTGCTCCCCAT
>NW_011242614.1:0-487 GCF_000146605.3 Meleagris gallopavo | reverse complement strand
AAATCTAGAAATGTGTCAGGGCATGCGGGATTACAACAGGAAGGCTAGGACACTCTTGGAATTCAATCTGCTGAGGGAGGCCAAGGACAACAAGAAAGGCATCTTTCAGGAAATCAGTAGCAAAAGGAAGATGAGGGAAAATGAGGTCCCACTGCTGAATGCAGAGGGTGTCCTGGCAATAAAGGACATTGAGAAGGTGCAGTTACTGAACGCTGCTTTTGCTTCACTCTTTACTGATAAGACTGCCCTGCAGAAACCCAGACTCTGAAGGTAAGAGAATGAGTCTGGAGAAAGGAAGACGTCCTGATGGTCAAGAAGGAGCTGAGTAGAGACAGGCCAGGCAAACTCAATGCACACAGATCCACGGCCCTTGATGGGATGCACCCACAAGCAGTGAGGGAGCTGGAAGAAGTGACTGCTGAACAACTCTCTTGCATTTTTAAAAGCTCACACAGAACAGGATAAGTGCTCGAGGACTGGAGGATAG
>NW_011242613.1:0-518 GCF_000146605.3 Meleagris gallopavo | reverse complement strand
TTTTTTTTCCAGTTTTCTCCTAAAACTCTCCCTCAGTGGGCAGAAGATGCCCAGTCTTTACTTCAGATGCTCTGTCAGCAAGTGGACGCTTTAAAGGTAAACAACTTTGTCAGTACATGCAATGCAGAGCAGTTGATCTTTTTGTTACGGTAGGTACTTGGTGATCCGAGCACTGGACAGACATTGTGACTGAAACTGCTGCATAACTCAGTGAAAACATCTGCTCTGAACATGTGCTGGAATTGAGTGCAGTGAGAGTAAAACCTGCTGCCTGTAAACCCTGCCTGGGGACTCAGAGATGCAGAGGGAACCTTTCTAAGGACTGTGTGAACAGAGCCCTGCTTTCATCAGCTTGGCTGTCGTCCTCTTGGCTCTGGGCTTTTTCTGGCTTTGAGTTCTCAGAGTTCTGTACAGGACGGGCAGATCTTGAATTATTCCAGCAGTTAGCTCTTGCTTTTTTTCTCAGACCTTGAACATGCTTTTAAGCAGCAAGAGCGTAGGGATCATTCCTTAGGTTT
>NW_011242612.1:0-430 GCF_000146605.3 Meleagris gallopavo | reverse complement strand
GGTAGCTGCCCTGGTGAGCTGCTTCCCTTATCAATCACATTGAGTTTGCTTACAGTTTGCTTTGCGTTTTCCTTCTGTGTAGAGGCAAAAAGAGTTGAAGGCTACAAAGTCCAAAGGCAAGGACATGCCAGAATGTGTAGCCCCATCTTTTCCCATTAACTACATACTGGGCTTCTGTATGTCCCACTGGAAATATTCCCCTGAGAGGCCTCCTAGCCAAATTTCCTTTGTCTTTTTGCTGCTATCTGCTTCTGTGGTACCCATGTTTCTTGCTTTACAGCAAGAAGAAAAGACAGAAAGAGAGGAGAGCGGAAATGAAGGTGGCTTCTCTGAGAGCTGCTGCTGCACGTGCAGAGGTGAGTCCTTGGCACTTACAGGGCAGCACAAGCCAGCCCAACTCAGTGCTCCATGTCTCATTGCAGTCAATAAA
>NW_011242611.1:0-387 GCF_000146605.3 Meleagris gallopavo | reverse complement strand
CACGTTTTTCACCAGAAATACCTATTTTATCCCAACATGACATTTTCTCCAGAAATACCAGATTTCTTCCCTTAAAAATGACACCTTTTCCAAGAAATAGTAGATTTTTCCCCAAAAATATGATATTTTCTCCAAGAAATGCCAGTTTAATCGCAAATATACGACATTTTATACCGCAAATAGCTGCTTTCTCCCAAAAATATGCCATTTTCTGCCAGGAACTGCAGTTTCCTCCCCACAAATACCATTTTTCAACCAGAAATAGGACGTTTTCTCCCATCAATACCGTTTTCAACCAGAAATAGGACGTTTTCTCCGAGAAATAGTAGCTTTCTCCCAAAATATGATATTCTGCCCAAGAAATTCCAGTTTTATCACCAAAGACTC
>NW_011242610.1:0-301 GCF_000146605.3 Meleagris gallopavo | reverse complement strand
GAGAAAGCTACTATTTCTCGGAGAAAACGTCCTATTTCTGGTTGAAAAACGGTATTGATGGGAGAAAACGTCCTATTTCTGGTTGAAAAATGGTATTTGTGGGAGGAAACTGCAGTTCCTGGCAGAAAACGGCATATTTTTTGGGGAGAAAGCGGGTATTTGCGGTATAAAATGTCGTATATTTGCGATAAAACTGGCATTTCTTGGAGAAAATATCATATTTTTGGGGAAAAATCTACTATTTCTTGGAAAAGATGTCATGTTTTGGGGAAGAAAACTGGTAATTTCTGGGAGAAAATGT
>NW_011242609.1:0-409 GCF_000146605.3 Meleagris gallopavo | reverse complement strand
GGGGAGAAATCTGGCATTTCTGGCAGGAAATGTCATCTTTTTCTTGAGAAAGAGGCATTTCTGGGGAGGAAATGTCCTACTTGGGGTGAGAAATCTGGCATTTCTGGCAGGAAGATCGTATTTTGGGTGAGAAAACTGGTAATTCTGGGAGAAAATGTCCTACTTTAGGCTAGAAAAGTGTTATTTCTGGCAGGAAATGTCCTAATTCTGGGAGAAAGCTAGTGTTTCTGGGGAAATTTTCAAATTTTCTGTCAGGAAAACTGTCATATCGGAGAGGAAATGTCCTATTTGGGGGAGTAAACTGGTATTCCTGCAAGAAAATTCGATATTTTGGACAACCCTGGGATTTGTGGGAGAAAAAGTCACACTTTGGGTGAGTAAACTGTTATTTCCGGCTCGAAATGTCATA
>NW_011242608.1:0-414 GCF_000146605.3 Meleagris gallopavo | reverse complement strand
AGTGGCTCGGTGACTGCAGCGGTGAATTCCCTCGGAACTCTGGCACTCATCTCGTCAGGACCCAAAGACTCGTGGATGTTTGGGTCCTCAGGTGGTCCAGAACCTGATCTCCCATGGCAGTGTGGGATGGGAAGGGGTGTGTGGGACTGAGGAAGCAATGGCAGTCATCCCCACCTCACCAAAGCAAAGATGAGGGCTGTGCATAATGAGCAGTTCTCAGACAAGATGGAAGCCAAAATGTTGTTGGGTAGCTGAGCCTTCTCTGGTGGTAAGCAACATGGTGCACAGAGTGCAGCCATGTGCTCCGAGCAAGGAGCACAGGTTTTGTGCAAGGAGGCACGGATGCAGGGCAGTGCCTTCATGACTGTATTGTGTCCAACAGGTGCAGCAGAGCTGCGGTGCTCCAAGTGCCGT
>NW_011242607.1:0-532 GCF_000146605.3 Meleagris gallopavo | reverse complement strand
CCTCCATTGTGGAGCTGCTCTCTCTCTTTTTTAGGAGGGAACCCTGAGCGTACTTAAGGGCTGGTAGGTATTTTGGGCCTGGAAGCTGCTTCCTTCACTTGAGAGTGTGGGGGACTATTGGTCCTTGGAATGGGGTAAGTGGTTTCTTTTTTCTTTCAGGGCTGTGATCTTGTCTTTTTGGGGGATGGCATGTGCACTGAAGGGCTGCTAGGTGTAAGAGCAGCATGTGAATCTGGAGACTGCTTCCTTTGGGGTGTGGGGTGAGCCCTTAGAATGGGGTGAGTGATTCCTGCTTTCTTTCAGAGCTGTGAGCTCTGCTTTTCTGGAGGATCTCAAGCTGCATGGCTGTAATTAATGTGCTAATTGCATCCATGCGGTGGGTGTTTTTTAAGGGTCATTGTGTGCATCCTTGTTGTGTTTTAAATTACGTTCTGCGTCTCTTCTGATTTCATTTTGCAGCCTGATGGAGTTGAAGGATTGCCTGGGCTCCTCCAGTCAGTGGTGTGAGATGTGTCCAGCAGGTAATGAACAT
>NW_011242606.1:0-406 GCF_000146605.3 Meleagris gallopavo | reverse complement strand
CAGAAGAGGACGTCTGTGTGGTTGATGATAAATTCCACCACAGCCGACTCTGTCTGCAGTTCCATGCAGGCAGCTCTTCCGCTGGGGCAGGCAGACTCATTCTGCTGTGATCTGTAGAAAAGGCAGCTTTTAGAAGTCATTTCTCCAAGATCGTTTCCCCAAGTCTGAATTGCTGCAGCCCTAAGCTGTCAAATTGGGCTCTGGAGACTTCCGCAGTGGGCAATCAGTGATGCCACTGAAAGAGATTCTCCTGGCTGATCAAGGACACACCAGTCCCATCTAAGCAAGAGAGCAGGAATGGTCATCTAGAAATTGTGCCCGTGGGCTTGGAGAACAGTCCAGGCTCCTGCTCTGCTGTCAGCCACTTACTACAGATTTTACGAGGAGAAGAGCACAGTTGATGGAG
>NW_011242605.1:0-336 GCF_000146605.3 Meleagris gallopavo | reverse complement strand
CACAGGGACGCACCGATCCTGAGCTTGGAAGAAGAGCTGTTAAATGCTGACCAGCTCTCAGAGGCCCCTTACCTTCTAACACCCGAGCCCACGGGATAGCTCCAAGTAGGTCCCGGAAGAGATCGAAGTTGGCTCTCCTAAAGTCCCAGGGTAGCAATCCTACTTATTGCTTTGCTTCTTCCGCTCAGGATCTTGAACTCCACCATCTCATGATCACTACAACCCAAACTGCCCCCTACCTTTACTTCCTTAACAAGTCCATCCCTGTTGGTGAAAATAAGGTCCAGTAACACCCCTCCCCGCGTCGGTTCCTCCACCACCTGCATCAGAAAGTTG
>NW_011242604.1:0-429 GCF_000146605.3 Meleagris gallopavo | reverse complement strand
GACAGCTGTAGGAGCAAGAATGAACAAGGAAAAAATAAGGGATGGCAGACTCCGGGGTCTGGGGATAAGGAGGGGCTGAAGGCCGCAAACAGAAGGGTTGGAGAACAGCCCGAGGACGCCTGGCAGCGAGGCGATTCGATGTCCGCAGGGCGAGCTGAAGCGGGGCTGGGGGGGCTGCCCTCCCGCAGGGTCAGAAGCGAACAGGGAGAAAGACTGCGAGCCTCCGCGGGGAAGATGAGGATTCTGCATCCCACGGCCACCAGGAGGAGACCCTCACCGCTCACCGCTCACCGCGCACGCGCGAGGGGGGCCGCGTGCTGCTGGGTTCTCGGAACGTAAGGAACGTGGATCCCAATTCCTGGAAACTACTGATCACGTATCAGTTTCGGCCTCTCGCTGCAGCACTTCTGACGCTGTGCGAGTTAGGAG
>NW_011242603.1:0-326 GCF_000146605.3 Meleagris gallopavo | reverse complement strand
CCACACCCCAAACGGAAGCAGTCTCCAGATTCACATGCTGCTCTTACACCTAGCAGCCCTTCAGTGCACTTGCCATCCCCCAAAAAGACAAGATCACAGCCCTGAAAGAAAAAAAGAAACCACTTACCCATTCCAAGGACCAATACTCCCCCACCACTCTCAAGTGAAGGAAGCAGCTTCCAGGTCCAAATACCTACCAGCCCTTAAGTACGCTCAGGTTCCCTGCTAAAAAACAGAGAGAGCAGCTCCACAATGGAGGAAGAAAAAAAAGAAGAAAAAAATCACTCACTCCATCACCAAGAACAAGGCATACTCCAAAGGAAGCA
>NW_011242602.1:0-383 GCF_000146605.3 Meleagris gallopavo | reverse complement strand
ATTTTTGAGGGGATGTAAGACATGCAGGAATCTAAGAGCACTTTTCCAAATCCTCCACAGTTTTACATGTGATTGTTAATAGATGATGGTATTTTTTTTCACTACATAACATAGCAAAGCACTACATTCTCTGCAACTCTCAAGGTGTAGATTTGAAGAGGAGGCATGAACAGTATTTCCCGTTCTTATTCATGGACTTCTATGGGCAAGGAAGGCTTTGTATATATGTGAAGGGAGGAAAGGACAAGTTCCTCACTCTGGAGGAGAAGTGGATTATGGCTTAGGTTGACAGCAAATTTATCATTTACAGTGAACTTAAGCAAGACCATTTGGGGGACATTTCTGCATTTCCCTTATGTGCCGTTTAAGAAACGGTCTAAATG
>NW_011242601.1:0-444 GCF_000146605.3 Meleagris gallopavo | reverse complement strand
ATCCTTGGCATTCCTTCCATGTCTCTTGGCCCTTGCCTTGCCTGGGCATTCCCTTGCCCTCCTGTTTTGTGGCAACACCTGGGGCGGGGTGCAGCCCTGCGAGCACAGCTGGGGGCAGTTTGGCTGTGGAGTGGGGCAGAGCCAGGCTCCACCCGTCCCTGATCCCATTTAAGGGCTGGGAAGAGTAGGGGCAGCATCTGAACCTGGGGAGTGCTTCCTTTGGAGTATGCCTTGTTCTTTGGTGATGGAGTGAGTGTTTTTGTTTTTTTTTCTTTCCTCCATTGTGGAGCTGCTCTCTCTCTTTCTTAGCAGGGAACCCTGAGCGTACTTAAGGGCTGGTAGGTATTTGGACCTGGAAGCTGCTTCCTTCACTTGAGAGTGTGGGGGACTATTGGTCCTTGGAATGGGGTAAGTGGTTTCTTTTTCTTTCAGGGCTGTGATCTT
>NW_011242600.1:0-476 GCF_000146605.3 Meleagris gallopavo | reverse complement strand
CTGGACAGATCTCACACCACTGACTGGAGGAGCCCAGGCAATCCTTCAACTCCATCAGGCTGCAAAATGAAATCAGAAGAGACGCAGAACATAATTTAAAACACAACAAGGATGCACACAATGCCCTTAAAAAAACACCGCAAGGATGCAATTAGCACATAGCCCTATTAATGACAGCCATCCAGCTTGAGATCCTCCAGGAAAGCAGAGCTCACAGCTCTGAAAGAAAGCAGGAATCACTCACCCCATTCTAAGGGCTCACCCCACACCCCAAAGGAAGCAGTCTCCAGATTCACATGCTGCTCTTACAGCTAGCAGCCCTTCAGTGCACTTGCCATCCCCCAAAAAGACAAGATCACAGCCCTGAAAAGAAAAAAAGAAACCACTTACCCCATTCCAAGGACCAAATACCTCCCCCACACTCTCAAGTGAAAGGAAGCAGCTTCCAGGTCCAAAATACCCTACCAGCCCCTTAA
>NW_011242599.1:0-324 GCF_000146605.3 Meleagris gallopavo | reverse complement strand
CAAGAAATATGACGTTTTCTCCCAGAAATATCAGATTTTGCCCACCAAACATGACATTTTCTTCAAGAAATACGCGTTTTCTCCCAAAATATGATATTTTGCTCCAGCAATTCCAGTTTTATTCTCGAAGACACTACGTTTTTCACCAGAAATACCTATTTTATCCCCAAACATGACATTTTCTCCAGAAATACCAGATTTCTTCCCTTAAATACGACACCTTTTCCAAGAAAATAGTACATTTTCCCCAAAAATATGATATTTTCTCCAAGAAATGCCAGTTTTATCGCAAATATACGACATTTTATACTGCAAATAGCTGCT
>NW_011242598.1:0-437 GCF_000146605.3 Meleagris gallopavo | reverse complement strand
ACCTGCATACAAGCAGCGCACCAACATGGGGTGCATGATGTTCATTACCTGCTGGACAGATCTCACACCACTGATTGGAGGAGCCCAGGCAATCCTTCAACTCCATCAGGCTGCAAAATGAAATCAGAAGAGACGCAGAACATAATTTAAAACACAACAAGGATGCACACAATGCCCTTAAAAAACACCAAATGGATGCAATTAGCACATGAATTACAGCCATCCAGCTTGAGATCCTCCAGAAAAGCAGAGCTCACAGCTCTGAAATCAAGCAGGAATCACTCACCCCATTCTAAGGGCTCACCCCACACCCCAAAGGAAGCAGTCTCCAGATTCAGATGCTGCTCTTACACCTAGCAGCCCTTCAGGGCACTTGCGATCCCCCAAAAACAGAAGATCACAGCCCTAGAAAAGAAAAAAGAACCACTTACCCATTC
>NW_011242597.1:0-439 GCF_000146605.3 Meleagris gallopavo | reverse complement strand
TCACTGCTGCCACCAACTGCCGCCTGTCGGCCTCTCCAACGCTCTGCAGTGGCTTCCTTGGCATCCCCTGCAGCACTGCACCTCAGAAGTAATACTCAAAGTTCATTCCTCCATCCTTCATGACAGAGGACTGAAGAAACTCACTTTTGCATGGCAGGAAGGACGCTCTGTCCCCACTGCGTCCCTCTGTGCGCTGCAGGGCGCAGTTGGATCTCTGGCAGCCTCCTGGCTGCTGCTCCCAAACACGGGGAACCGCGCGGCGCTGCTTCTGAGGAGAGAAAGGAAGAAACATCGGTGGGGACGGGCAGCCAAGGTTTGCACAGAGCTTCCAGGTCGTGCCAGAGATAGATTATCAGAGTGCTGAGAGATTAATTATCACTAAGGGAAAATACAGCCTAAGCCATGTCCATTCATTAGCCCGGGCTGTCAGCAGCGAGCG
>NW_011242596.1:0-399 GCF_000146605.3 Meleagris gallopavo | reverse complement strand
AGCTGCGTTAAGACTTGCAGCGTCTCTGGCTTCCCCAGAATTACTTTCTCCAGGCTGATTCCCAGGTCCTGGCACTTCTTTAAAGCCAAGCACACATCTCTGTCCAGTTTTTCTCCCCAGCTCCTGCAGTGACATCTCTGACAAGGAAGAACCAAGCAGTAGCCCGGCTGGGCTTGGTGGATGGGATGTGAGAAGGGCACAGCCTGGACCAGGACTTGAATAACGCTCTCAACTAAAGGCTGGCACTTGTTCTGCAGTTCCCCAGGTCCCGCAGAGCTGCGCTGGACTCACTGGGCAGCACGGCGTGGTGCAGGGGATGTAGAGAGAACACAGGGGGCTCAGTAGACTTGCTGGGACAGGAAGTTCTTCAGGATGGAGCATTGGAAGGCTGTGGGACTG
>NW_011242595.1:0-416 GCF_000146605.3 Meleagris gallopavo | reverse complement strand
GCTTTTTTGGGGATGGCAAGTGCGCTGAAGGGGCTGCTAGGTGTAAGAGCAGCATCTGAATCTGGAGACTGCTTCCTTTGGGGTGTGGGGTGAGCCGTTAGAATGGGGTGAGTGATTCCTGCTTGATTTCAGAGCTGTGAGCTCTGCTTTTCTGGAGGATCTCAAGCTGGATGGCTGTCATTAATGTGCTAATTGCATCCATGCGGTGGGTGTTTTTGAAGGGCATTGTGTGCATCCTTGTTGTGTTTTAAATTCTGTTCTGCGTCTCTTCTGATTTCATTTTGCAGCCTGATGGAGTTGAAGGATTGCCTGGGCTTCTCCAGTCAGTGGTGTGAGATGTGTCCAGCAGGTAATGAACACGATGCACCCCATGTTGGTGCGCTGCTTGTATGCGGGTAGGTTTGCGATGTGATCCG
>NW_011242594.1:0-485 GCF_000146605.3 Meleagris gallopavo | reverse complement strand
TTTTTTTTTTTTTTTCTCTCCCGTATACCCCTCGGTCGTGGCCTTGGTCAGTCGTCACGTGGGGCTGCTGTGAGCCCGAGGCACTTGCAGCTCCAGCAGCGTGGAGAGGCCGGTTAGCTGTGGGCTACCGTGGTCTGAGATCGACGCTGTCAGACGTGTGAATTGGCACGGCCATTCCTGCAGCCCGTTCTCGGCGCTGGGCCCGAGACGGGCTGAGAGCTGAGGGCGGCTCTTTGCCATTGAGGAAGGAGAGCAGGGGCTCTGCTGTGCCCTCAGCACGTTCCTCTCTCCGCAGGCGCCTGGCTGCAGCTGATGGAGCCCAGCGCGATGTCCGCGGCCACAGCTTGCCCTCGGACGGGCGTCCTGCTCTCCTCAAGGGCCCTGGCAGCTGGAGATGATGCCAACGACCGTGACCACCTGCCCAGCGGCCGCACGGCACCACCAGGGCGGCCCCTGCCAGCCCCCGGCCGCCCTGGGCATCAACA
>NW_011242593.1:0-387 GCF_000146605.3 Meleagris gallopavo | reverse complement strand
AGCTGAACGCATGCAGTTTGGATGCCACACAACCCTGAATTACATCATGGTGATCCTGGCATTGCCAAAGGGAAGCACTTCTGGGCTTTTCTTGTGGAAGCCCATTCTTGCCTGGTAAAAAGTGGGAGTTGTTTCTAGCACCAAGATACAGAAATTTTTCCACAATACACATGATGTGACAAGCCCAAGGTAAATTCCAAGCATGTGCATGAAACATGTTTTGTACAAGAAGATGGTTGGGTTTATTTTATTTTATTTTATTTTATTTTATCAATTTAAAAGCAAACGTAGTCTCATTTAACAAACTTGAACCTAACCAGTGGAAAGTAGCTTGAAGCAGTAAGATATATGCAGGTTGTCCTATTCCTTTTCTTGTTCCCTGCTTTC
>NW_011242591.1:0-352 GCF_000146605.3 Meleagris gallopavo | reverse complement strand
GAAAAACGTAGTCTTCGGTCATAGAACTGGAATTTCTGGGGCAGAATATCATATTTTGGGAGAAAGCTACTATTTCTCGGAGAAAACGTCCTATTTCTGGTTGAGAAACGGTATTGATGGGAGAAAGCGTCCTATTTCTGGTTGAAAAATGGTATTTGTGGGAGGAAACTGCAGTTCCTGGCAGAAAACTGCATATTTTTGGGAGAAAAGCGGGGTATTTGCGGTATAAAATGTCGTATTTATGCGATAAAACTGGCATTTCTTGGAGAAAATATCATATTTTTGGGGAAAAATCTACTATTTCTTGGAAAAGGTGTCATATTTAAGGGAAGAAATCTGGTATTTCTGGAGA
>NW_011242590.1:0-440 GCF_000146605.3 Meleagris gallopavo | reverse complement strand
ACCAACTCACGTTTCTCCCAAAAGACTAGATGACAAGACCAAATTGGACACTTGCAACCAAGAATAGGACATCTTCTCCCACAATACCACTTGTCTCCCAAGGATAGGACTTTTTCCCTACATGCTATGGCAGTTCTGCTAAGAAATACTCCTTTCCTTCCCTAAATGGGGACATATGCACCCACAAAGACCACGACTCCGAGAAATTCCTCCCAGTTCCTCCCAATTACACTCCATTACATTCCTCATCATGACACTTACTCCCAGACTTTTGGACTTTTACTGCGGAAAGACCATTTCGATCCTGAATATATGCCATTGGCCCTCACAAACACCGATTGCCTCACAAAGATGTGGCACATCCCACCAGAAAGACCATTTCTAGCCCCCAAAAGATGGCATTTACTCCCAGAAACACCAGCTTTCTCACACATTCCTCA
>NW_011242589.1:0-306 GCF_000146605.3 Meleagris gallopavo | reverse complement strand
AAAAACCTGGCTATGGGATTTGTATTCTATGGGTGAGTAGACTGAGTAGTGGGAGTCAGTTAGGGTGACCTGGAATGGCAGCAGATACAACCAGATTTAAATCATAAGCTACCAAGGAAGACGCTAAAATACACATATTATGGGTTTCATACCTACCAGATTTTTTCTTGTTGGAGCTGATGTCTGCATCAAATATATTTTCCTGTACTAGATGACCATGCAGAGAAAGTATCCATCCAAGGGATGTGGCTGGCATGAAAATAGAACAAAGTAGGCATGATGTGATAAAGCAGCTTGTTTTACTTC
>NW_011242588.1:0-393 GCF_000146605.3 Meleagris gallopavo | reverse complement strand
ACTCTACGTTTTTCACCAGAAATACCTATTTTATCCCCAAACATGACATTTTCTCCAGAAATACCAGATTTCTTCCCTTAAATATGACACCTTTTCCAAGAAATAGTAGATTTTTCCCCAAAAATATGATATTTTCTCCAAGAAATGCCAGTTTTATCGCAAATATACGACATTTTATACCGCAAATAGCCGCTTTCTCCCAAAAAATATGCCATTTTCTGCCAGGAACTGCAGTTTCCTCCCACAAAATACCCATTTTTTCAACCAGAAAATAGGACGTTTTCTCCCATCAATACCGTTTCTCAACCAGAAATATGACGTTTTCTCCGAGAATAGTAGCTTTCTCCCAAAATATGATATTTTGCTCCAGAAATTCCAGTTTTATCACCAAAG
>NW_011242587.1:0-365 GCF_000146605.3 Meleagris gallopavo | reverse complement strand
AAAAGGCTCTCCCGCAGGAATCCCACACCCTGGAGGTTAGTGAGAGGGTCTGGGGAATGGGAGACTTCCCTTTAGTCAGGAAAAGAGGACGTGCGTGAGCGCCTAGGCAGTACTAAGGTCCACAAGTCCATGGGACCTGATGGGGTGCATCCACGTGTGCTGAGGGAGTCTGGCGGAGGTCATTGCCGAAACCGCTCTCCATCATTTTTGAGAGGTGTTGGATAACAGGGGAGGTCCCTGAAGACTGGAGGATAGCCAATGTCACTCCGGTCTTCAAAAAGGGCAAGAAGGACGACCCGGGTAATTATAGGCCTGTCAGCATCACCTCTGTCCCTGGAAAGGTGATGGAACAGCTTGTGCTGGAT
>NW_011242586.1:0-516 GCF_000146605.3 Meleagris gallopavo | reverse complement strand
TGTAGATGGGAGAAAATGGTCCTGTTGAGGAGTGCCTAGCACGTATTTTTTGAGAGAAAAGGGAAGGTACTTGTCAGAAAAAGTTGCTCTTTCCTGGGAGAGAGTAGCATAGTTGGTTGGAAAATGCCACCCATGTGTGAGAAAGCTGCTTTGTTTCCGGGAGAAAATAGCATTCTTTGGGGAGAAGATGTCCTCTTTTTGGATGGAAAAAGTAGTATTAGTGGGAGAAGCTGTCCAAAAGTTTGGGCCCAAGGTAGCATTACTGGGAGGTAATGTCATTGTATTGGAGAAGGGTGGTATTTCTTGGGGAGAATGTGTTCTTTTTGGAAGCCAACGGTGTACTTTGGGGGGAAAAAGCGGCCTTTCTGGGAGAAGGCGTCCTAGTTTGGGGAGAAAGTGTCATAGTGCGGAGTGTAGTGTAGCTGATTAGTGGGAATTGGGAGGTATTCCTAAGAGAACTGTCATTTCTGGGTGAAAAGGTCTTATGTGGGGGGAAAAGTGAGGAATGTGTGAGAA
>NW_011242585.1:0-309 GCF_000146605.3 Meleagris gallopavo | reverse complement strand
TCACTTCTCATGACTCTTCCCTGAGCTCCAGAACAAATAGTTACTCGAGGTCGCCTATTGCAACTGCAACTGCTCATAACTAATAATCAAGATTATATCTTTCGTGACATAAGCAGCTCACTTCTGCTTGGTGGCAATGACAGCCCATTCCCATTGCATCCCTTCGTGTCACAGCTGGCTTTTCTGACAGCCTCCTGGATGATTCCCCCAAAAGCACCCTGCACTTATTCTGAAGAGCGAAAGAAAGGAAGGTTCGTGGAAACAGGCACTCAAGGCTTGCAAGAGACGCAGTGCTCCAGATCAGAGATA
>NW_011242584.1:0-415 GCF_000146605.3 Meleagris gallopavo | reverse complement strand
TGGAGTGTAATTGGGAGGAACTGGAGGCATTTCTCGGAGTCGTGGTCTTTGTGGGTGCATATGTCCCATTTAGGGAAGAAAGGAGTAATTTCTTAGCCAAACTGCCATAGCATTTGGGAAAATGTCCTATCCTTGGGGAGACAAGTGGTATTAGTGGGAGAAGATGTCCTATTCTTGGTTGCAAGTGTCCTATTTGGTCTTGTCATCTAGTCTTTTTGGGAGAAAAACGTGAGTTGGTTGAAGAAAACAGGTATGCCTGGGAGAAAATACCATCTTTTTGGAAGCACAGGCCCAATTTCCAAGTGAAATGTGGTATTTCTGGGAGAAAATGACAAGTACGTGGGAGAAAAGTGGACAATTGTGGGAAAGACTGACTTCTCTTGGAGGGCAAGTGTGGTATTTTGGTGTGAAAAGG
>NW_011242583.1:0-459 GCF_000146605.3 Meleagris gallopavo | reverse complement strand
CAGCGCACCAACATGGGGTGCATGATGTTCATTACCTGCTGGACAGATCTCACACCACTGACTGGAGGAGCCCAGGCAATCCTTCAACTCCATCAGGCTGCAAAATGAAATCAGAAGAGACGCAGAACATAATTTAAAACACAACAAGGATGCACACAATGCCCTTAAAAAAACACCGCATGGATGCAATTAGCACATAGCCCTATTAATGACAGCCATCCAGCTTGAGATCCTCCAGAAAAGCAGAGCTCACAGCTCTGAAGAAGCAGGAATCACTCACCCCATTCTAAGGGCTCACCCACACCCCAAGGAAGCAGTCTCCAGATTCACATGCTGCTCTTACACCTAGCAGCCCTTCAGTGCACTTGCCATCCCCAAAAGACAAGATCACAGCCCTGAAAGAAAAAAGAACCACTTACCCCATTCCAAGGACCAATAGTCCCCCACACTCTCAAGTGA
>NW_011242582.1:0-494 GCF_000146605.3 Meleagris gallopavo | reverse complement strand
GTGGAACAGCAGGAAGTGGAATGTGCCATTTCCCGGCCACTGCCCGGAACCTCACTTTGCTGACTGGTCATTGCTGCCCAGCAGTAAGGGCAATGCACACCCGCCAGCGTTTACCCATTCCAGAGCCCGGCACAATAGGGTTCCCCCAGAGCTCTGAATTGCGCTTCATGGTGCCCAGAAGGCTGCCTATCCTCTTTGTTCTGTGTCTTGCTTGTCTCTGGTCTTGCACTGTTTTCACTATTACATTCTCTTGTCCTCCTATTTGTGTGTTCCTTGCCCCATTCTCTTGGCCTAATGACCCCTTGGCTTTGTGTTGCCACATTCATGTCGGCATTCAGTTTTGGCGTTCCCTGCCGTATTGTCTGGGCCGTCATCCTTGGCATTTCCTTCCATGTTCTCTTGGCCCTTGCCTTTGCCTGGGCATTCCCTTGCCCTCCTGTTTTTGTGGAACCCGCACCTGGGGCGGGGTGCAGCCCTGCGAGCACAGCTGGGGG
>NW_011242581.1:0-414 GCF_000146605.3 Meleagris gallopavo | reverse complement strand
AGAGGGACGGGATGCCATCCACAGAGACCTCAACAGGCTGAGCAGTGGCCACAAATCCGAGCGCAGGGTCAGTAGCAGGGATGAGGGAACAGCCACCACCAAAACAATGCTAGGGGAGTGAAAGGAACTGAGCGTAGTCCTGCTCCCATAAGGCCTGGGAGGTACTGGTGGGTGGGGAGGCTGGACACAAGCCAGCAGTGGGCCCCTCCCAGCCCAGAAAGCCAACCGTATCCTGGGCTGCATCCAAAGATGCGCAGTCAGCGGGCGAAGGGAGGAGATCCCCATCCCTCTGCTCTGCGCTGGTGAGGCCTCAGCTGCAGTGCTGCGTCCAGATGCGGAGTCCTCAGTGCAGGGAGACATGGAGCTGTGCGAGTGCATCCAGAGTACAGCCACAAACACGAACCCAAGGATGGA
>NW_011242580.1:0-305 GCF_000146605.3 Meleagris gallopavo | reverse complement strand
AATACTGTGCTGCATACTGCAAATAATCCTTCTAATCTTGTTGTTATTCACAAGTATGGTGTGTTTTCTTGTCCTTTAAAAAAAAAAAATACCTTAAAAGCCATGATACTTAGCTTGCTTGTAGGCATCACATGAGACTTACCAGAAGTGTTCCTAATGTCAAGGCATTGTATTTGCTGCTGACCTTTTTCTTATAGTCCTGTTATTTTTCTTCAGAATACAATTAGATTGATTTGATGCTGACTTTTGGCAAATTTGCCACCTGCGGAATTTCCCTTGGTTGTCTAGTTGCTTATAGATATTAC
>NW_011242579.1:0-317 GCF_000146605.3 Meleagris gallopavo | reverse complement strand
TGCTTGGAGCTAGAACAGACCAGAAAGCACGAGGAACAGGAAAGTAATTAATTTATTCTATTATTTTGCAATTTTTTGCAGGATTCCCAAGAAGATTTAAAGAAGCGTTAATCATTAGAAGAGTTTGGGGACATAGAGGCTTTATACAAGTTTTCTTGGAAAAACAACAGGGTGACTTATAGGAAGGACTCTGTGTCAGCAAACTCAAAGCCTGGCTGAGCACTCTCTGGCTTGGTCCTTGGGGTATCATACAAACCCCACTGAAGTCAGTGGGAATCTTTCTGTTGACTTCAATGAGATTTGGAGCAAAACCCCCT
>NW_011242578.1:0-424 GCF_000146605.3 Meleagris gallopavo | reverse complement strand
GCAGTCTGTTGATTCAGGATTCTGGTCATTGTGTATTGAAATGTTACAAAACTTGACTTATTGGAAGATGTAGAATTGGGTTCTTCCCTGTTAATATGCCAACTTCTTGCTCTAACATTTCAATATTGTTTTTCAAAAGCTGGTTTTCATTCTTTAAAGTATTATTTCTGGTTTCAGCATGATTTAAAGTATTTAATAGTGGTCATGCCATTGTGGAGGCAGCCAGTTGTCTTTCTTTTGTGATCAATGTATTTTTGCTTAGTCTATAAAAGTAATCTACTAAACAGTATTGGAAAAAATATTTTCCATAACAGGTAGGGGACCTTATTTTTCAATGATAACTGTTAGTTCAGAACAGTGAGATTTCAGAAGTCCTGGGACCTGCCCAGGAATCATTTTATCTAGGGGCGCAGTGTTTTCCCCA
>NW_011242577.1:0-441 GCF_000146605.3 Meleagris gallopavo | reverse complement strand
TGGTTTCTTTTTCTTTCTAGGGCTGTGATCTTTGGTCTTTTTTGGGGGATGGCAAGTGCACTGAAGGGCTGCTAGGTGTAAGAGCAGCATGTGAATCTGGAGACTGCTTCCTTTGGGGTGTGGGGTGAGCCCTTAGAATGGGGTGAGTGATTCCTGCTTTCTTTCAGAGCTGTGAGCTCTGCTTTTCTGGAGGATCTCAAGCTGGATGGCTGTCATTAATAGGGCTATGTGCTAATTGCATCCATGCGGTGTTTTTAAGGGCATTGTGTGCATCCTTGTTGTGTTTTAAATTATGTTCTGCATCTCTTCTGATTTCATTTTGCAGCCTGATGGAGTTGAAGGATTGCCTGGGCTCCTCCAGTCAGTGGTGTGAGATCTGTCCAGCAGGTAATGAACATCATGCACCCCATGTTGGTGCGCTGCTTGTATGCTGGTAGGTTT
>NW_011242576.1:0-343 GCF_000146605.3 Meleagris gallopavo | reverse complement strand
TAGGGGCAGCATCTGAACCTGGGGAGTGCTTCCTTTCGGAGTATGCCTTGTTCTTTGGTGATGGAGTGAGTGATTTTTTTTTTTCTTCCTCCATTGTGGAGCTGCTCTCTCTCTTTCTTAGCAGGGAACCCTGAGCGTACTTAAGGGGCTGGTAGGTATTTTGGACCTGGAAGCTGCTTCCTTCACTTGAGAGTGTGGGGGAGTATTGGTCCTTGGAATGGGGTAAGTGGTTTCTTTTTTCTTTCAGGGCTGTGATCTTCCCTTTTTGGGGGATGGCAAGTGCACTGAAGGGCTGCTAGGTGTAAGAGCAGCATCTGAATCTGGAGACTGCTTCCTTTGGGGT
>NW_011242575.1:0-356 GCF_000146605.3 Meleagris gallopavo | reverse complement strand
CAAGCAGAGCTCGGGCATCTGCAGCATATTCCAATGCACCACATAGGCAGGCAGACAGCACTGAAGCACACGAGGAACTCCAGCCAATTGAGTTACGTGCTGCAAGTACTTCATTCAAGACACGCTGACATTCTGGTCAGATAATTCACAATGCTTTTTCCATTTATTTTTTTAATTTCTGAGTAGCTCCATAGATCATTGGATTACTCTCGGGAAGCGATCGAGATGATTTTCTTTCCTTCTCCCTTCCATCACCACCATCAAATGAAGTTATTGTGAGTCCATCTGCTGGAAACCAACCAACATGACAAGTCTATTTCACTGTCGGGGAAGCGAAGTTGCCAACGTGCTGCAGC
>NW_011242574.1:0-483 GCF_000146605.3 Meleagris gallopavo | reverse complement strand
GGGATGCCCCTCACGAGGAATACTTTGTGGTGATGCAGCCATCCAAAGGACTGAACTATGTGATTTTTCACAATGTAAATTCTGACATACATGTACTCTAGAGTGGTAACTGTGGCTGGGCATGAGCTAGGCAAATTGAGGGTTTTACACATGAAAATAAAGCTTTCAGGAAAAATAATAAAAGGAAATGCCTTTTATAAATCTGATCACAGAGATGGAGGCTATCAGTCATTGGAAAGCTGCGGTCCACGCTCGCTTTGTGCCTTGCTTGGGCTTGCAACTGAAGTTGTTATAAGAAGCTGAGTTGTAAGCAATGCTCTCCATTCGCTACATGGTAGTTTTTGTTTGGAAATGTAATGTTTACTCAGTAAAATACAACGTCCTGTTGTGAGCAGTGTCTGACTCACCAATCCCGTCAGATTTGCCCTAAACTCTCTTTCTTTATTTCTATGATGTCCCGTACAAGAGAGCTTTCTACTTTCC
>NW_011242573.1:0-305 GCF_000146605.3 Meleagris gallopavo | reverse complement strand
CAGGGCTGTGATCTTGCTTTTTGGGGGATGGCAAGTGCACTGAAGGCTGCTAGGTGTAAGAGCAGCATGTGAATCTGGAGACTGCTTCCTTTGGGGTGTGGGGTGAGCCCTTAGAATGGGGTGAGTGATTCCTGCTTGATTTCAGAGCTGTGAGCTCTGCTTTTCTGGAGGATCTGAAGCTGGATGGCTGTAATTAATAGGGCTATGTGCTAATTGCATCCATGCAGTGTTTTTAAGGGCATTGTGTGCATCCTTGTTGTGTTTTAAATTATGTTCTGCGTCTCTTCTGATTTCATTTTGCAGCC
>NW_011242572.1:0-341 GCF_000146605.3 Meleagris gallopavo | reverse complement strand
AAGATTTCTCACCCTCTGCTCATGATGGGTGAGAGTTTCAGCTGTCCAAAAGAGAAGACTTGAGCTCTGCTTTTCCTACGTGTATTTTTGTGTAAGCAAAATTGAACCACTGACTCAGTGCTAAAGCTGACTAAGCTCTTTGGAAACGTGTGGCATTTCACTGCTGTATAAAAGGCTCTTCCTGGTGGCTGCCATTGGATATCAATCTCCACTTGTTCTAGAACACAGCTGGCGTGGCTAATGACTGGTGTGAATGACTCTGACTGATCACTGCAGGAATAAGAAACTTGAGGTTAATCTGTTTTGGTCATCTCTAGCAGCAGACACGTGCACACCACATT
>NW_011242571.1:0-330 GCF_000146605.3 Meleagris gallopavo | reverse complement strand
TTCCTACCAGAAATACCAGGTATTCTACCCCAAATAGGACATTTTCTGCCAGGAATTGCAGTTTTCTGCCAGAAATACCACATTTTCTCACAGAAATACCAGTTTTCCATCCGAAAATAGGTCATTTTGTCCTAGAAAGTGGAGTTTTTCCCCAAAAAATACGCCATTTTCACCCCAGAAATTGCAATATTCTACCCCAGAAATATCACATTTTCACCCAGAAATACCAGCTTTCTCCCTGAAATATTACGTTTTGTTCCAGAAATACCAGTTTTCTCACCCAAAACACGTTTCCTACCAGAAATACAAGGATTCTCCCCCAAGAATGTG
>NW_011242570.1:0-409 GCF_000146605.3 Meleagris gallopavo | reverse complement strand
GATGAGAGGCTCGAAGCGCACAGCCACGCTCTCTGGCCCTTCCCTCACATCTGAGCAGGGGAATCGTTCCCCATGGAGCCAGCCACAAATGAGGCAGGCGGCGCTCGAGGGAAGGAGAACGCAACCTCCTATCCTAAACACTGAACGCCTTCTCGTTCTTCTGCCTGGGGCAGGATGAGGAAGACAGAGCTTGAGCTTGAGCTAGGAAGATTTCTCACAGCAAGTGGGACACGTTAACAGCGAGCTTTGCAAACGCTGCCAGACTTCAGAAGGAAGCCTGGAAGGTGTTTAAAAGCGCCAAATCGCAGTGAAAGCGGCATGGAGGACTGATGGCACAGGAGATACTGAAAGATGGCATGGCGGTTGTTTGAGAGCAAGTGAGTGTGGGGAGAGCAAGTGATGGATGGAG
>NW_011242569.1:0-323 GCF_000146605.3 Meleagris gallopavo | reverse complement strand
AACATTCACATATACAGAAAGAGGAATGGAACTCACTCAACTGGTGAAGGGGCTCTCCTGGCTGTGCAGCACTCCTTGAAGCAGCACAGGCCCAGCAGATGCTCTCCCTTCAGTAGCTGGCCTCATGTGAGTTGCTCCATCACCACTTCCAGCTGTGTCTAACAGTTCCCCTACAAGGCCTTTTTCCAGTTAATAAAATGGGCCACACAAAAGTCAAGTGACACAATTACCTGTTCTTAAAGGTGGAACAGAACAAAATGACAACATCAGGAAACTTAACAGTTTATATCTATCAGATTTTTAGAGTTCACCCGCTGCTGCTC
>NW_011242568.1:0-391 GCF_000146605.3 Meleagris gallopavo | reverse complement strand
GAAATCTATAAATTAAAATGTTTGTAAACAAGCTACAGATGAGATGCCTTAATCTTTGCAACAGAGTGAGGACTATCAACCAACTATCCAGTAGCTGACTTCCTTGATAGTAACAATCATCACACAAACAGATTATTGATACAAAATAACATTTTGATCCAATTTTCATGATTTTTCATTTGGATTGTAGCGATAAATCATCTAGTGACACTTTTCATTATGTTTGTTTGTTATCAAGTTTATAGCAAGCCTCTATAGATTAGCACAAAGCTGCTTGCAGACTAATTCTAAACAAAACCATTTAAGAAAAAAATCAAAACTCCCCTCCCACCTTCTCTCCTTTTGTGTAATTATCTACAATCTGTTGAAACTACTGTATTAACAGAAGGCA
>NW_011242567.1:0-500 GCF_000146605.3 Meleagris gallopavo | reverse complement strand
GGAACCTCACTTTGCTGACTGGTCATTGTCTGCCCAGCAGGTAAGGGCGATGCACACCCGCCAGCGTTTACCCATTCCAGAGCCCGGCACAATAGGGTTCCCCCAGAGCTCTGAATTGCACTTCATGGTGCCCAGAAGGCTGCCTATCCTCTTTGTTCTGTGTCTTGCTTGTCTCTGGTCTTGCACTGTTTTCACTATTACATTCTCTTGTCCTCCTCTTTTTGTGTTCCTTGCCCCATTCTCTTGGCCTAATGATCCCATGGCTTTGTGTTGCCACGTTCATGTCGGCATTCAGTTTTGGCGTTCCCTGCCGTATTGTCTGGGCCGTCATCCTTGGCATTTCCTTCCATGTTCTCTTGGCCCTTGCCTTTGCCTGGGCATTCCCTTGCCCTCCTGTTTCTGTGGAACCCGCACCTGGGGCGGGGTGCAGCCCTGCAGCACTGCTGGGGGCAGTTTGGCTGTGGATTGGCGGCAGTGCCAGGCCTCCCACCCCCTCCCTG
>NW_011242566.1:0-350 GCF_000146605.3 Meleagris gallopavo | reverse complement strand
AGTCATATCTCTGAAGTAGCGGACCTGGTTCAAGAGAAACGGAGTTCCAAATCAGACCTAGAGGTTCCAGTCGTGGCGGATCCCTGCAACTCCGTCCTATTATAACTCAAAACGAAAAGGTGCAAGATAGACCGGCAGGGTGCCCCTGACCAATGGCCCCTGCCGAAACGTATTTGCATGTGACAGCCAGACCATACACTCCTACTAATGGACCTGGTGCAGCGATTTGGCAGAGGCCGAGAGAGAGTATAACCTGCATGGCTGCTCAGGTTATGGGATTCAGGAGCAGAAAGTGTTATGGTTAATGGGCCGGAAATGCCAAAGCTGGCCACCATAGCATTACATCCTGC
>NW_011242565.1:0-350 GCF_000146605.3 Meleagris gallopavo | reverse complement strand
ACCGCCTTCCATATAACTAGCAGGGTAAAGACAGCAGGAGCGTTGTGATTGCCGCCTGGATGACCAGCAAGCCGCTGAACTAAGAATGCCCTCAAGACTGCTTTCTGTTTTGAAGAGCTGCCGCAGAGCAGTGATGGGATCTCTCCTGCTTCTCATTTCTCTGCAGATCGTGTGCAGAAACTTCCCCGTGGAACGCACCGTCGACTTCATGATGGCCATCAAGGAGACCATCCGGACAGCCAAAAGGAGTGCGCGTGCGTGCTGCTGGGAAGTGGATGACCACCTTTCTGCAGATGATCAGGAAGGACATCTGTTGGAACGTAAGAGACTTTCTTCCACCTGTCTTGTTT
>NW_011242564.1:0-370 GCF_000146605.3 Meleagris gallopavo | reverse complement strand
TGAGCAGTAAAAGTATGGCTGCAAGAACAAAAGGTCTACAGTGCTGGGAGGGATAGTTTAACACAGTTAAACACAGTATCTTTGGAGTATTCAACATCACAACCTGATGAACGGTGGCTGAAATAAACAGCATCGTAGTGTGTCTGGGAGACAAGGAAGTTGCCAATCAGAGGGAGGGACATTAATTAGGACATGGAAAGTAAAATACACTTAGAGACACAGAGCCCATTAACAGCACATAGCCCCAAGCTAAATTTACAAGTGGGAGACATAGAAATGGCAGTTATAAGCTGACTGACGCACATGGGCTACCGCTGTGCTAAACATCAAAGCCCAGTTCTGCAATTGTTTGTGAGCAATGCAGCATTCC
>NW_011242563.1:0-321 GCF_000146605.3 Meleagris gallopavo | reverse complement strand
TTCTGGCTTTTGGATCTCGGCAGGAACTCCTTTTGTTCCCATCTTCCGGGCCTTGCCAGCAGATAAGAGGGAACAGGGAGGCGCCCACTTGTATCTTGTCTTCACAGGATGCAATGGGATTCGTCCCCCAGTCTCCCATAGCAAGCTGGAGTTATTTGGTCATAGGCTAGATCTTCCGCCAGCAAACAGTCCTGGCAAACAGAGCACTCTCTTCCGAAGGCAAACAGCTAAAATCGTCCACACAGTGATGTTGATTGCCACACGGCAACACCCATCACTCATCTCCTAGGCAAGTCAGTCTCATCACAAGAAATACCTCTG
>NW_011242562.1:0-344 GCF_000146605.3 Meleagris gallopavo | reverse complement strand
ATACCCCAACTAAATGATCACATTAATTGTTACAAAAGTATTATACTTTTAAGGATCTTTTAATTAAAATTGTCTAAGATTTTGTTTTATTTTCCTTCCCTATGGAAATTGGGAAGGACTACGTAAAACAAAATAATTTTCATCTTATACTTGATATCAGAATGGAAAGCGTAGTGATAAACCTGTGAGTTTCTGGTATTAAGAATAGTGATGAAATAAGTGCAGGAAGGAACTTAAGATAATGAATGTAAAGGAGGAGGGTTGACCTGCTATAGATGGTATTTATATTATTATATATATATATATGCACTATATATATATATATATATAATAAATATAGTATA
>NW_011242561.1:0-351 GCF_000146605.3 Meleagris gallopavo | reverse complement strand
CATTTTCTCCCAGAAATACCAGTTCTCTGCCCAGAAACATGACTTTTTCTCCCAGGTATACCAGTTTGCTTCCTCAAAATATGACATTTTCTCCAAGAAATAGGAGTTTTCTCCCCAAAAATATAACATATTCTATCAGAAATACCAGTTATCTCGCAAAATACGCCATTTTCTCCCAGAAATTCCACGTTTCTCCCCAAACGTACGCCATGTTCTGCCAGGAACTGCACTTTCTCCCAGAAATACCATATTCAACCAGAAACATGGCGTTTTCTCCACGAAATTGCAGTTTTCTCTCAGAAATAAATTTCTCCCAGAATACCAGTTTTTCCCCCAAATATGACATTTTCT
>NW_011242560.1:0-342 GCF_000146605.3 Meleagris gallopavo | reverse complement strand
TTGAACTGAAGGCACATGGCTTGGAGTACATCCACACCCTCTGCCAGGCAGAGAGTGAGAGAGCGATGGAAGCTCCCGTCTGAGAATGAGATCTTGTGACTTCCGTGACATATCTTCCTCTCTGACAGTGAGGTCCTCTGCGCCATGTAGTTCTTCTTCTTACCTGTGTTCCACATGATGTTATGATGTAGATTACCAATAGCAAAATTACAAAGCCATGACAAGGAGCAATAATGCCAGCCCCAGGAATCTTGCACCACTTGAAGAAGGGGCTTTACAATCCCAGCTCCTTCTTTGGTACTTCACACAGTAATGCTTGCCTTCCTGGGACACTTTTAAAGC
>NW_011242559.1:0-509 GCF_000146605.3 Meleagris gallopavo | reverse complement strand
CACCACAGGATAATTGGCTGCATTAAAAGCAGCACAAACAGACCAGGACAAGTCACCCCTGCTTCACACTCATTGGACCACATTTACAAGACTCTATTTAGTTTCTGGCCAGGAAAGATAACAACCTGAAGCACCTTTTGTGCATGGCCTCCAGTCTGTGCAGTGAAGAGAAACCCGGGGGAGAAAGATGGTTGTTCAGAGTGCACAGGAACCTCATGGCAGCTTCTAAACGCTCACAAGGGAGGCAGGAAGACAGACTGAGAATCGGGACAGCAGGTCGTGGTGGGATAGGGACAGAAAACAGTCACTCATTGAAACAGCAGACTGGAGAGAAGGAAAAAAAGACTTTTCAAAGCACTGAACAGATTGCCCAGAGAGAGCACGCAGCCTCCTCCTTGGGAGAGGGTGAGGATGAAAAGGGAAAAGCTCTGAGAAACTTGGTCTCAGGATGCTCGGAGCAGCAGGTTCAGGCACAAACCTCTAGAAGTCACCTCATTCCAAGTGACTGT
>NW_011242558.1:0-334 GCF_000146605.3 Meleagris gallopavo | reverse complement strand
AATAGCAGATTTCTCCATGAAATATGACATTTTGGAACAGAAATACCAGTTCTCTCACAACAAAATCAGCGTTTCTACCAGAAATACCAGTTTTCTCCCGGAAATACGGCATTTAACTCTCAGAAATGGCAGCTTTCTCCCAAAAATATGGTATTTTCTCCAACAAGTGACAGTTTTATCACAAAATACGACATTTCCACCACAAATACCAGTTTTCTCCCAAAAATATGCCATTTTCTGCCAGGAACTGCAGTTTCCTCCCACAAATACCATTTTTCAACCAGAAACAGGACATTTTCTCCCAGAAATACCAGCTTTCTCCCAGAAATAGGAC
>NW_011242557.1:0-362 GCF_000146605.3 Meleagris gallopavo | reverse complement strand
CCTCCCCTCGCACAGCCCTGCTCGCCGGATGGCTGGTCTGGAATTGGTTTCCATGGCCATTTGAGTCTCATTCTGCTAGCATGGCTGCGTTGACAAAGCCACTGCAGTCTGGTGGTGTGGTGCCAGCACCTGCAGTGGGGTCAGGAATCAGCCAAGCAGTGGAAAAGCTTTGGGGTAGGAACCCGGGAGATTTCATGGATTTTTTGGAGCAAGACTGGCTCCATTTTGGGACTGACTTATCTTTTTTATGGAGGAAAGTAACACCAGTTGTTCCTATTGCCCTCAGGGCCTCAGGATCATCTGTTACCATTTGTGTTAGGCAGTCCATCTGCAAGGCAGATGGGAAACACCTGAGAAGCAGC
>NW_011242556.1:0-420 GCF_000146605.3 Meleagris gallopavo | reverse complement strand
TCAGTAAAACAAGTTTTGTCCGCAGATCGTTGTCGCTTTGTTCTTTTTCTTCCTTCCTGGAGCCCAGCTCCCAGCCCCCCGTCCCGTCTCCCCTTCCCTTCCCATTCTGTGGGCCGGGGGGGAGGGAAGCCCACGGCCCCCGTCGCGGGCACAGACGTGCGCACAACTTCCGCTGGGTTCTGCTCACACTTACTCCACGCTTACTAACTCACACCATACTCCAGGTGTGCTCTCACCTTCATGTGATACTCACAGTTGATACTCACAGTTTACTTGGTTTACGCAAGAATTACTCATGCTTTCCTCTGACTTTTCTCCAGGTTTTACTCCCACAACTGGCTATCACACTCTATTCCAGGTGTACTCACACCTTACTTCAACATTTATTCACACTTTACTCTGGGTTTACCCATACTTTAC
>NW_011242555.1:0-499 GCF_000146605.3 Meleagris gallopavo | reverse complement strand
AATTCGCAGTTGTCGGTATCGGAATCGCACTCCTTCGCTCTCACGCGCAGAAAGCGGCCTTCGCGCTGAACCACTCCGGAGACTTTGCCGGAGCTGGCCGAGAAATCGCGCTTCTCCCCGAATGCAGCTTTGAGCTGTCAGCAGCGGTCTCGTGTCTCTCGCTAGCCGAGAACGAGCCAATTCAGCCGGCTGCTTTTCTCCGACGAGTGAGCGGGCACCTGTCCGCACATCGGAAGGAGCGGTTTTCACTTCGCCTTGGCTACATGCAGATTGCACACGACTAGCTCTGAATACTATGTCTCTGCCTTTATTTTCGAGCCACAATTCGTCCCTGCGAGGCTCTCCACTGCTATACTTCTGCATTCAGAGAGGAAAAGAGTGGAAGGGAAAACCCTCTCTAATAAGACACCTGGAAGTTGGAGGAGCGATAGCTGTAGTGCTCTCAGGGAGACGCTTTCAGAAAGAGGGGAGAGATCCTGTCAGGACTTCGGAGAAAAAA
>NW_011242554.1:0-450 GCF_000146605.3 Meleagris gallopavo | reverse complement strand
CTCCATGCTGGTTGTCATGGTTCATGATTTTCATATCGGTGTTCCACATCATAACATCATGCAATGCACTGGGGTTGACTGCTGATGCTCAAGTTCCGGGTGCCTGTCCAGAGGAGAAGAGCAGCTACGTTTCCCAGGGGCTTTGCGGTCAACGAGGAGATATAACTCCCGGCAAGGTCACCTGATGCTCTCTTCTTTGCCTGCGCTGCTTCGCTTGCGCTTCTCTGCCTGCGCTGCTTCGCTTGCGCTTCTCTGCCTGCGCTTCTCGCCTGCGCTTCTCTGCCTGCGCTTCTCATCTCAGCGTTGTGGTAAGGCCGATCCACTATCAATTTCACATTCTCTCTCCTTATAAAATTCTGTTGATACCATATTTAGTAAATTACTTTGTTTTACCTCAGATTGTTGCCACTGTTTTCAATTATTTCGGGGTCCCTTATTTTCTTTTTTTCC
>NW_011242553.1:0-536 GCF_000146605.3 Meleagris gallopavo | reverse complement strand
GAAGAGTGTCGTGCTCAGTCTCAACTTGCCAGTTTCAGCCTGTCTTTTGTTACCAGTGGCTTTTGCCAGCTGGTGACTTACCTTGCGTGTTGTGTGTAACAGTGTACAGAATTCATGTTTTCCTACAGAGATGCTCACACCTAATTTAAATATTTCCTATCTACGTTGGATGTCAAAGTTTCAGGTGATGACTGGTAACAGATGATGCTGTGCTCTACTGAGAGCCCCTTCCTTCCATCTCTCTGGGCACAACAAGGCTTGGAAATCAACGCGGTGTTCAGGAGTTGTACTTTTCCTGCTTTCCTTCATTCTGTGAAGGTTTGTAGGCACTGCTGTTGGCCTTGATAGTTGAGCTCACACGCCGTGCCTCTGCTTTGCAGGCAAACCTGTGTCAAACGTAACATCTGTCTAAGGAGGTAATTCTTTGACCTCTGCAGGACCTGACCAGGGAGTGTTTGCAAGCTGGCAAACTCCGGGAGTAATTTGAGATTTGGGTTTGGGTTTGGTTTTTGGAGGCCTGTTTTCACTTGCAGCCT
>NW_011242552.1:0-458 GCF_000146605.3 Meleagris gallopavo | reverse complement strand
ATTCAGGTCTCGCAAGGTTTCATACAGTCATTTTGTCCATCCCTGCAGGGACTGGGAGTCTGCTTCAAGGCAGCCTTAAGAATACCGTTATAACGTTCAATGAGGCCCTGCCCCTGTCGGATTACACGGCAGGTGGAATCGCCATTCGATGTTATTTTCTTCTGCCCAGGGCAATGTGGTGTGCACGTGTCTGCTGCTAGAGATGACCAAAACAGATTAACCTCAAGTTTCTTATTCCTGCAGTGATCAAAGTCATTCACACCAGTCATTAGCCACGCCAGCTGTGTTCTAGAACAAGTGGAGATTGATATCCAATGGCAGCCACCAGGAAGAGCCTTTATACAGCAGTGAAATGCCACACGTTTCCAAAGAGCTTAGTCAGCTTTAGCACTGAGTCAGTGGTTCAATTTTTCAAACACAAAAATACACGTAGGAAAAGCAGAGCTCAAGTCTTCTCT
>NW_011242551.1:0-424 GCF_000146605.3 Meleagris gallopavo | reverse complement strand
GCATGCGGGAGGGGGCTGCAATCAGACCAGAAGTGTCCACTTCAATTGCAGCTCCTTGTAGAGAGGAACATCAAACAGTAACAGGCGTGAATGAGTTCATTCACAAGCTGCACAATGAGTTTGTTCTTTATTAAAAAAAGCATGCATGCCGAGTCAAAAAGGTAACAGCAGGAGTTGATATCAAAGGAAGACGTTCCTCTTCCTACACCTCATCCTCCTCCCCCGCTCTCCTTGCCTCACCTTTACCCCAGCTCCTGGAAGATGCCCACAGACTTTAAGTCAGCTCTCAAATCCATAGGACTCCTTTCACATTACTCCATTAATAAAAGTTCCATGCACTCAAACTGACCGAGCAGTGGTATCACAATCACTCGTAACACACGGAAGCACCCAAACCCTGAGGATTTCTTTTCCCCTCCACTAC
>NW_011242550.1:0-339 GCF_000146605.3 Meleagris gallopavo | reverse complement strand
TGTTTTTTAGCAGGGAACCCTGAGCGTCCTTAAGGGCTGGTAGGTATTTGGACCTGGAAGCTGCTTCCTTCACTTGAGCGTGTGGGGGAGTATTGGTCCTTGGAATGGGGTAAGTGGTTTCTTTTTTTCTTTCAGGGCTGTGATCTTGTTCTTTTTGGGGGTTGGCAAGTGCACTGAAGGGCTGCTAGGTGTAAGAGCAGCATCTGAATCTGGAGACTGCTTCCTTTGGGGTGTGGGGTGAGCCCTTAGAATGGGGTGAGTGATTCCTGCTTTCTTTCAGAGCTGTGAGCTCTGCTTTTCTGGAGGATCCCAAGCTGGATGGCTGTCATTAATAGGGCT
>NW_011242549.1:0-551 GCF_000146605.3 Meleagris gallopavo | reverse complement strand
ACCATCTTTTTGGAAGCACAGGCCCAATTTCCAAGTGAAATGTGGTATTTCTGGGAGAAAAATGACAAGTACGTGGGAGAAAAAGTGGGCAATAGTGGGAAAGACTGACTTCTCTTGGAGGGCAAGTGTGGTATTTTTTGGTGTGAAAAAGGGGTCCTTTGGGGAGAAAACGGGGTGTAGATGGGAGCAAATGTCCTGTTGAGGAGTGTCCAGCAGTATTTTTGAGAGAAAAGGGAGGTACTTGTCAGAAAAGTGCTCTTTCTGGGAGAGAGTAGCATAGTTGGTTGGAAAATGCCACCATTTGTGAGAAAGCTGCTTTGTTTCCGGGAGAAAATAGCATTCTCTGGGGAGAAGATGTCCTCTTTTGGATGGAAAGTAGTAGTTGTGGGAGAAGCTGTCCAATGTTTGGGCCCAAGGTAGCATTACTGGGAGGTAATGTCATTGTATTGGAGAAGGGTGGTATTTCTTGGGGAGAATGTGTTCTTTTTGGAAGCCAACGGTGTACTTTGGGGAAAAGCGGCCTTTCTGGGAGAAGGTGTCCTAGTTTGGGG
>NW_011242548.1:0-444 GCF_000146605.3 Meleagris gallopavo | reverse complement strand
CCCTGCTGGGAGGCAGAAGCCAGCAGAAGCCTGGGGCACTTCTCAGGGCTTCTGCAATTGCTCAGCGTCCTACCCTGAAGTCCGTGCATAGCTCCAAGGTGTTTGTTTGTTTGGCTTTTTCTTTCCTCTGCGTTATGAGGGAAAAAGGAGAAAGAATCACGGCCTTCTCGTCAGTGGCCCTGACCCAAAGCTTTCGGAAGAGTCCCCTCCTTCTCCTCTGCACCTCTGGAGCAGACAGAGCACGTTTGTCCATCCAAACCTACATCTGTGTTCCTCTGCTCTCTACTGGTTCCAGGGTGTGGCCGTAGACGTCCTTGGCACTTTCTACATCCTGAGAAAAGCGCATCTGCGAGGGGACCAGGCCCATGATTGTCCCCAGGTTCCACCTGTCGCAACGAGTGGCACAGGCCCACGGGCTCATCTACACCAACAGCGACATTCCTG
>NW_011242547.1:0-400 GCF_000146605.3 Meleagris gallopavo | reverse complement strand
CCATAACCTGAGCAGCCATGCAGGTATACTCTCTCTCGGCCTCTGCCAAATCGCTGCACCAGGTCCATTAGTAGGAGTGTATGGTCTGGCTGTCACATGCAATACGTTTGGCAGGGGCCATTGGTCAGGGGCACCCTGCCGGTCTATCTTGCACCTTTTCGTTTTGAGTTATAATAGGACGGAGTTGCAGGGGATCCGCCATGACTGGAACCTCTAGGTCTGATTTGGAACTCCCGTTTTCCTCTTGAACCAGGTCCGCTACTTCAGAGATATGACTATCGTCTATTGAAATACTACGGACCTGGCCTAGAGACTGTAAAACTGGTTTTTTCCCATCAATACATTAAGTTCTTGCTCCAATTTGTCAATCCGAGCTTTTAGGAGCTGATTTTCATTTTCT
>NW_011242546.1:0-474 GCF_000146605.3 Meleagris gallopavo | reverse complement strand
GTCAGGGCATGCGGGAGTTACAACAGGGAAGGCTAGGACACTCTTGGAATTCAATCTGCTGAGGAGGCCAAGGACAACAAGAAAAGGGCAATCTTTCAGGAAATCAGTAGCAAAAGGAAGAATGAGGGAAAATGAGGTCCCACTGCTGAATGCAGAGGGTGTCCTGGCAATAAAGGACATTGAGAAGGTGCAGTTACTGAACGCTGCTTTTGCTTCACTCTTTACTGATAAGACTGCCCTGCAGAAACCCAGACTCTGAAGGTAAGAGAATGAGTCTGGAGAAAGGAAGACGTCCTGATGGTCAAGAAGGAGCTGAGTAGAGACAGGCCAGGCAAACTCAATGCACACAGATCCACGGCCCTTGATGGGAAGCATCCACAAGCAGTGAGGGAGCTGGAAGAAGTGACTGCTGAACAACTCTCTTGCATTGTTTAAAAGCTCACACAGAACAGGATAAGTGCCCGAGGACTGGAG
>NW_011242545.1:0-459 GCF_000146605.3 Meleagris gallopavo | reverse complement strand
TTGACGCTGCAAGTGGGCTACTGCAGGCTTATCCAGTACCGAAAGCAAACCAGGCATATACCATCAAGGCACTCACAGAACTGATGTCTGCCTACGGGACACCTCAAGTCATCGAGAGCCACCAACGAACTCATTTTACTGGTGCACTGATACAACGCTGGGCAGAAGAAATAACATCGACTGGCGATTCCACCTGCCATATAATGCAACGGGGGCAGGCCTCATCGAACGTTATATAACGTAATCATGGTCTTCTTAAGGCTGCCCTGAAGACAGACTCCCAGTCTCTGCAGGGGTGACAAAGAGACTGTGTGAAACCTTGCGAGACCTGAATGAAAGACCCCGAGATGGTAGACCCAGTGCCCTGAGAATGTTGCAGACGACGTGGGCTACCCCGCTTTAGGATCCAAATGATGGGCACTGATCATCAGGTAAGACCCCTGATTTGGTAAAGAAAAT